>NC_058088.1:127617787-127917787 GCF_014858855.1 Bufo gargarizans | reverse complement strand
TGTGTTTACCATGTTCAGTGGCGTAATGTTCCTCCTAGTAAAATTATCATACCTTTGTCTAAGAGGAAAAAGATTCCTGGGGGCATCGCTCCAAACTCCAGGAATATGTAAAACTACTGAACTGGCTGTCTATTCTCCAATAAATTCCAGATTTTGTTGCTGCATGCCCTATCTGTGCCCAAAACAAGGTTCCAAGACAAAAGCCTGATGGTCTCCTTTTCCCTCTGCCGGTACCTGAAGTACCTTGGGGACACATTGCACATGGATTTCTTTATGGACTTGCCTTCTTCCGGATTCATGGTTATCTTGGTTGTGGAGTAACTTTTTTTTTAAATGGACCATTTCATACATCTGTCATACACTTCATGAATTGCTGTCGCTTAATCATGAGGCCAAATTATATATTGACCATATTTTTGGATTGCACGGTTTACCTGCCCACATTGTATTGGACTAGGGAGTGCAATTCACTTAAAAATTTTGAAAGGCTGTTTGTAAACTTCTTGATGTAGTGCTGGACTTTTCCTTGGACTACGATCTGCAAACTAACGGGTAATGTGTCAACCAATCATTGAATCCAGTGACCTACAAGTTATGCCTCCCTGCTTTTTTGTGGGGCCCTAATGTTCAATTGTCACTTCTTAAGCCAGATGTACTACTTCAGCTGCATCTTCGGTCATCTCGCAGAACATGTATGAAGTGAAAGCTATCCTGGATATGAGGAAGGTTAGGTGGACGTTTCTGGTGGACTTGAAAAGCTTTGGTGTAGAGGAGAAATCATGGGAGTCTCTGGCAACCTTGATGCTCCACTTCTCCTGAAGAGATTCTGACAAAGATGCAGCATAAGGAACAGGGGCGTAGCTATAGGGGGTGCAGAGGTAGCAGTCGCTATCGGGCCCAGGAGCCTTGTGCTACATAAGAAGACACGGGTATTATAGAAAGTGCATGCTGGTCAAGTTACACCTCCGGCTGGAGGGAATGGGTTAGGTCAAGAATTTGGCTTTGGGGGGAAGGTGCCATTTCAAATTTTGCCTTAGGCTGCAGGAAGGCAATGTGTTTCCCAGCCCCTGACTACAAGCGCTAAGGAAAGGGGGGCCCAAGCTGAACTCTTGCACCGGGGCCCATGAGCCTTTAGCTACGCCCCTGATAAGGAAGGAGGGGGTGTAAGAAGGGGGTACTGCTGCATGGTGGTCCATGCCTTGCAGCTACACATCTCTGCCTTTTTCTCCTGTCCATCTATTTAGGCTGTGACATGCATGCTTCCTGCCAGCCCTCTGGCCCTGTTCCTTAGGTCACAAGCACACTCACTCCCAGCCTCTTAAAGGGCCAGTGCACGTATGTCCAAATGTTCCCCATCCAATGGCTGGCTGTCCCTGGGTGTATAAGTTCCTAGTTCTTAGTTGACAGCAAAGGTGTGAATTTCTGCGTGGCTCTAGCTACCTGTCCAGGCCTCTGCCCATTACCTGTATTGCTCCACTGCCACTTGTCCCAAACTCAAATCTGTTTCTCTGATATGTTGTATACAGCCTGTCCTGACCTCGGCTCGTCTCCTGACTAGGCATTTTTCCTGACCTCTCGGGATTTCTGACCCCCATGGATGGGCCATCAACCAAACTGGAACTATCTCAGGAGTTAATGGACTGGTTGCTTCCCTGCAGAAAAGTCCAGATCCCTGTAAAGGGGTTAAATGGTGACTACTGGAGAACTGCCAGGATAATACCCTTATAGTTAGCCCTAGGATACAGTTGGTTGGTAAAGTAGGTCCACACCCACTTTCTGTAATAGGAAGAGGCTCTAACCGGAGTGCTGCAGCCTCTTCAAACGAATGAATGTCAGGAATGCCGAGAGTCAGAACCCCTCCTCTCAGATACTGATGACCTATCCTGAGCATAAGTCATCAGTTTAAAACACTTGGACAACCCCTTTAAACCTCTGTTCTTGTGAAAGTGTACAATCATACTTTAATAAAGTCATTACTTCAATTAAAAAATAATTTAGCCTAGCAAATTGTTTTTGATTTAAAGAATCACTCTACTTTCACACAATTTCACTTCATTTTATAGAGAATGGTGTAATTGGCAAATTTCTAAATCAAATCGTTTAAAAAAATATGCCTGCATCCACCTGAAAAAAGCCGTAAAGTCATGGTGACAAGGAGCCTTACTTTCACTTAATTTGCAGTCCACTGCCTGCTGTCAGGCAAGATCTGTCCCTAATAACAAAGAGTCTGAAGACAGCTCACAGGAAATGTGGCGTGTCAGAGCTAGCTGAGCTCCTGAGCCTGATAAAAGAACTGCTTCTACACCACTTTTGGATTATATGAGCCCATTGTGTGTCTGTAGGTGTGATTTACCCCTACTTATTTGTTCTGTGAGGTCCGGAGCTGAAAATAAACATAGTGGAAAGTAAGGGAAAGAATGTCACAGAAGTACAGTGCTGGCAGATTTCACAGAAGGGATACATTCCCTGCTACTGAGTGAAATGCACCTAGCTGTGCAGCTGAAACAGGGGATAATATGGCTGAAAGGGACTTTAGGGAAGCATTTTGAAAACCAAGGTGCGCTTTAAGTATTTACTGCTGAAACTTAATTAAGCCAGGCAAAATCTTGAGAAAAAAATCAGCCCATCTGCCTCTTGTAGTCTCAAAGGTCTCACCAAACTATGAATGTACTGTACAGAAGAGGCCTTATCTAGTATTTATAGGTGCCTCTAGAAGATGGCAAACCTTGAAGGTCTAAAACGTAAAAAATAAAATGGGTGGTGTAGTGAAGCCCTGTACATTTATGCCTCATTCACACGTCTGTGTCTGTGATGAAATCGGTGATAAGATGGTCAGTGATGCTTCTTTGAAGATATCTGTGAATGATTCGTGTTTGGTTTGTGTGTCCGTTTTTTTGCTCTCTATGTGTCATCCGTGTTTCATAGACACTTTGCAGCTGAAAATACATTTTCATAGCCTCCTCCACTGTTCGTGAAACATGGATGAAACACAGATGACATCCGTGTTGCATCTGTGTTTTACACGGACCCATGAACTATAATGAGCATAATGGATCTGTGAACACGGACAATAGAGCACGCGTCTGTGTTAAAACCACAAACCGTGCTAAAACACAGATGTGTGAATACACACATCAAAATGAAAGGGTATGTGTGCTGTCTGTGGAGGACACATACAGCAGACGTCCGTGAATCACTGACGTGTGAATGAGGCATTGGATAGAGTGTTCTAAACTCCAATATTATTGCCCAAATTTTATTTCAATAAATACCCTTTAAGTCCTAAATGTAAAGTGTCCCCAGGAAACCCTATTGATTTGATTTGGCAGTGCCCCGAAGTGCATTGAAAGTAAAACTTGCACAGGCTTTTAAAACTGAATTCAGTTTAGATCCTTAGTTATGTTTGTTTGAGGAATTCATAAACTGAAATGTTTCCAGAAAGGTGCAATAGGGGATTAATAAAGCTCTACACCTATACATTGCTAATAAATTAATTCTCCAGTTTTGGTTATCTGATAGGATTCCAGTATAAACAGAGTGATCGTTTTAGTCAGAAATGGGGTCCAATATTGCAGATATTAGATGCTCTTCCGCATGTGCTGGATTATGCTTGCATATACTGTATATATTTGTCTGCCAGCCCCTGGCTCCCGAACAGGACGCACAGCAGACTCATCTCCATTCTCATGTGCCCTCCAGAGTGTTGTGCCTCCTTTTGCCCAACAGTTAGAGGTAAGCCTCCCTGCTGTCCTCTCACTCCCGTTACCTCACAGGTCCTTCCTATGAGCACATCTCCCCTTTCTCCTTAAATCTATGCTTAGTCATGCAGACCTAGTTGTCAGTCACTGATTAGGACCATCCACATGACTCGTAAGTAGAGGTGGGACGACGAATCCGTCCAATACACAAATCCCTCGAATCCTGCTGGATTAGTGGGATTCGTGGACTTGAATGCCGACGTAATTTACAGGATTCGAATCAGGCAAATCCACATTGCATCTCCATAGTCATCTCTATCGCCGTCCTCATGACAGTGATACAGATGCCTGTGCTGTGGCGGGGCAGGGGAGGGAGAGGCGTGTCCCTTCCTCTGATAGGCTGCAGGCACTAGGCCGGCGCAGGCGGAGCGATGACGTCATTGCACTGCCTGACCGCACAGTGCGGGAAACAGGCCGGAAGAGGCCTGCATCGCATCTCTGACATAGAGGTAAGTATAAGTGTTTTTTTTGTTTTTTTATGTACAATAGTTTTACTGGCACATTAGGGGGGCTCATGTTACTGGTACATTGGGGGGGCTCTTGTTACTGGCACATGATGGGGGGGCTCTTATTACTGGCACATGAAGGGGGGATTATTACTGGCACATGATGGGGGGCTCTTATTACTGGCACATGATGGGGGGGCTCTTATTACTAGCACATGATGGGGGGCTTATTACTGGCACATGATGAGGGAACTTATTACTGGCACATGATGGGGGTTCTCTTATTACTGGCACATGATGGGGGCTTATTACTGGCACATGATGGGAGGCTCTCATTACTGGCACATGAGGGGGGCTCTTATTACTGGGACATGATGGGGGGGCTTTTATTACTGGCATATGATGGGGGGCTCTTATTACTGGCACATGATAAGGGGTGCTCTTGTTACTGGCACATGATTGGGAGCATCTATGGGGGCACATTTTACTGGCACATGATTGGGACACTTATTACTGGCACATTATTGGGGGCACTTATTAATGACACATTATTGGGGGCACTTCTTTCTGGCACATTATTGGTGGGCACTATAGTGTCACCACCAGACATCTAAGAAGCTCTGACAGACGTCCTTCAGAACCTCCTCCTTGAGGTTCCTTTTGTTTTGCTTTCATTTTCTCATCTCGTTAGCCTCTCTCAGCTGTCATGTAGTTGCACTGATTGCATCCCTTTAAATCCCTTCCCAACTGTTTATATTACTTCCTGGAGTGTGTGCATGCTGATGCTACTACTGAGTCTTCTACAGATAAGTTTTGATCATTAATTTGTGTTTTCCTATTTGCTGGATCCCAGGTGACCCTGACTCCCTCCGTATCAAGTGTAGGGAGCCGGTGGTCGTGTCCCCTCACTATTATAGGGTATTCAGGTGTTATACAGTCGAGGTACAAGGATATGCCATCATCTACCATTGAGATTTTTTTCGCCTAGGCTGAGCAGTTAGGGAGAGAGCCAGGTCTGTTGCAGGGCTCTCCCTTTTGTTCCTTAGTTTTGGATCCAGTCAGTCGGATCTTCATTTTGTGTCTTCTAGTTTTCTGTACACCTTCCGTGACATTATAAACCGCCAAAACCGTCTCAAGCATGGATCCGGTTTCACTTTTGACTGAACACATGCAGGGTCTTTCATTGGAGGTAGCAGATCTCCGTAAGACTGTTTCTCAGTTTCAGGTGACCGGTTCAGCTTGCGTTCATGGAGTTTGTTCTGAGCCTAAGATCTCGCTCCCGGATACGTTCTCCGGGGGTAGTGAGAATTTTGTTCGTTTTAGAGAGGCTTGCAAACTCCATTTTCGCCTACTTCCCCATTCCTCTGGTGATGAGGAGCGGAGGGTGGGGATCATCATCTCGCTGCTCAGGGATAACGCTCAGTCCTGGGCCTTTTCGCTGCCGGTGGGGGCAAGGCCCCTCCGTTCAGTGGATGATTTTTTTTTTAGCCCTGGGTCAGATATATGATGATCCGGATCGTATTGCTCTGGCTGAGTCTAGACTACATATTTTATGCCAGGGTAAACAGTCCGCAGAGATATACTGTTCAGAATTTCGGAGATGGGCAGCTGATACTGGTTGGAATGATGCTGCACTCCGAAGTCAATTTTGCCATGGTCTTTCAGAGGGATTGAAAGATGCATTTGCCTTTCATGAGAGACCTACCTCCTTGGACTCTGCCATGTCTCGGGCCGTTCGTATTGACAGGCGTCTTAGAGAGAGAGGAGAGATCACTCCTTCATGTCATACTCAGTCCAAGGACAGTGCGGCGGTCTCATTCAGTGCACAGGGGTCTCAGTCGCTCTCAATCCCTTCTGAGCAGGAGCCCATGCAGCTGGATTTAATTGCCTCTGACAAAAGAAGATTCAGCCCTCATAGGAAGGTTTGTTTCTGTTGTAGGGGTATAAATCATTTGGCAAATGTTTGTCCCTCTAGGAGATTCAGGCAGTTTTTTGAGAGTAATAAAGTAACAAAAAGAAAAAAAATCCTCTAAAAACGTTCCATCTGTTACTATTGGCAAGGTTGATGCGGAAATTGAAGGTTTTCCGTTTGCTTGTAGTTCCCGTTTTGTCCTACCTGCCAGGGTGGCGCTAGAGAGCAAGAACATTTTTTGTGAGATTTTTGTAGATAGTGGAGCAGCTGTCAATCTCATTGATAATCAATTTGCTATAACTCATGGTTTCCAGGTATGCACTTTGGGAAAGGATATACCTGTTTTTGCTATTGATTCCGTTCCACTTTCTCAGAAATCGTTAAAGGGCATAGTTCACAATATCCGTTTGATTGTGAGTGATACTCATGTTGAGGATGTGTCATGTTTCGTCCTAAGCGGGTTGCCTACTCCTCTAGTGTTGGGGCTACCCTGGCTCACTAAACATAACCCCACCATTGATTGGCAAGCGAGGCAAATAAATGGTTGGAGTGACTTTTGCAGAGAGAATTGCCTCACGACATCTGTTTCTGAGGTTTCTACTAAGACTGTACCATCTTTTCTCTCTGAATTTTCGGATGTGTTCTCTGAGAGTGGTGTTCAGGACTTGCCCCCTCACAGGGAGTACGATTGCCCTATTAATCTCACCCCAGGCGCCAAGCTGCCTAAATCTCGTTTATACAATCTCTCCCAACCTGAAAGGGTCGCTATGCGTGCTTATATCTCTGAGAGTCTGAGAAAGGGACACATACGACCCTCGAAGTCACCTGTTGCCGCTGTTTTTTTCTTTGTTAAGAAAAAAGATGGTTCTTTAAGACCATGTCTGGATTTCAGGGAGCTGAACAGTATCACTATTTGTGACCCTTATCCGCTTCCTCTGATCCCGGACCTGTTTAACCAGATTGTTGGGGCTAAAGTTTTTTCCAAGTTGGATCTAAGAGGGGCATACAACCTGGTCAGGGTCAGAGAGGGAGACGAATGGAAGACGGCCTTCAATACCCCTGAGGGCCATTTTGAGAATTTGGTTATGCCTTTTGGTTTGATGAATGCTCCAGCCGTCTTTCAGCATTTTGTGAACAGCATTTTTTATCATTTAATGGGGAAATTTGTATTAGTGTATCTAGATGACATTTTGATTTTTTCTCCTGATTTCAAAACTCATAAGGAACACTTACGTCAGGTCTTGCTCATCCTGCGGGAGAATAAATTGTACGCTAAACTGGAAAAATGTGTGTTTGCGGTTCCAGAAATTCAATTTCTGGGGTTTCTTCTCTCCGCTTCTGGTTTTCGCATGGACCCCGAGAAGGTCCGCGCTGTGCTTGAGTGGGAGCTTCCTGAGAATCAGAAGGCGCTGATGCGTTTTTTGGGTTTTGCCAATTATTACAGGAAGTTTATTTTGAATTATTCCTCTGTTGTTAAACCACTCACTGATATGACTAGAAAGGGGGTAGATTTTTCCTCCTGGTCGGTAGAGGCGCGTAAGGCCTTTTCTAATATCAAGGAGAGTTTTGCTTCCGCTCCCATCTTGGTACAACCTGATATTTCTCTACCCTTCATAGTTGAGGTTGATGCTTCTGAGGTGGGTGTGGGTGCGGTCTTGTCTCAGGGTCCCTCTCCTGCCAAATGGCGACCGTGTGCCTTTTTCTCGAAGAAACTCTCCTCCGCAGAGAGAAATTACGATGTGGGAGATAGGGAGTTGTTGGCCATCAAGTTGGCTTTTGAGGAATGGCGCCATTGGCTAGAGGGAGCCAGACACCCTATTACCGTGTTTACTGACCATAAGAATCTGGCCTACTTGGAGTCAGCCAAGCGTCTGAACCCGAGACAGGCCAGATGGTCTTTGTTCTTTTCAAGGTTTAATTTTGTTGTCACGTTCCGCCCTGGGGTTAAGAATGTGAAGGCGGATGCCCTGTCACGTTGTTTTCCGGGAGGTGGGAATTTTGAAGACCCGGGTCCCATTTTGGCTGAAGGTGTGGTGGTCTCTGCTCTTTATCCTGAATTGGAGGCAGAGGTTCAGGTAGCCCAGTCAGAGGCTCCTGATCTTTGTCCTCCTGGGAGGTTGTTTGTGCCTCTCAGCTTTAAGACACAAGATTTTTAAGGAACACCACGATACTGTCCTTGCTGGGCACCCAGGGGCAAGAGCCACAGTGGATCTCATCGCTCGGAGATTCTCGTGGCCGGCGCTTCGTAAGTCGGTTGAGGGTTTTGTGGCAGCCTGCGAGACCTGCGCTCGTGCCAAAGTCCCTCATTCACGGCCATCAGGTCCTCTCCTTCCGTTACCCATTCCTTCCCGTCCTTGGACACATCTGTCCATGGACTTCATTACGAACCTGCCTCGTTCCTCGGGGAAGACTGTCATTCTGGTGGTGGTGGACCGTTTTAGCAAAATGGTGCATTTCATTCCTTTACCTGGCTTGCCCAATGCTAAGACGCTGGCGCAGGCATTTATTGATCACATTGTCAAATTGCATGGTATTCCTTCAGACATAGTCTCTGATAGGGGCACACCGTTTGTTACCAGATTCTGGAAGGCTTTCTGTTCTCGCTTGGGGGTTCGGTTGTAATTCTCTTCTGCTTTCCACCCACAGTCGAATGGCCAGACAGAGTGCTTCAATCAGAATCTGGAGACATATCTGCGCTGTTTTGTGGTGGAGAATCAGGAGGATTGGTGTTCTTTTTTGTCCCTTGCTGAGTTTGCTTTGAATAACCGTCTTCAGGAGTCCTCTGATAAGTCACCATTTTTTGTGCATATGGGTTTCATCCGCAGTTTGGGACATTCTCTGGAGAAGGGGTCTTCTGGTTTACCTGATGAGGACAGATTCTCATCGTCTTTGTCATCTATTTGGCAAAAGATTCAGGATAATCTAAAGAGCATGAGTGAGAGATATAAGCGTGTGGCGGATAAGAGACGTGTGCCTGGTCCGGACCTGAATGTTGGTGATCTGGTGTGGTTGTCTACTAAGAATATCAAATTGAAGGTTCCCTCCTGGAAGTTGGGTCCTAAGTTTATTGGGCCTTACAAAATCTTGTCCGTCATCAATCCTGTTGCCTACCGTCTTGATCTTCCTCAGACTTGGAAGATCCATAATGTTTTTCATAAGTCCTTATTAAAACCTTATGTCCAACCCATTGTACCCTCGTCTTTGCCTCCTCCTCCGATTGTGGTTGATGGTAATCTTAAATTTCGGGTCTCTAGGATTGTGGATTCTCGTGTTGTCTGCGGTTTTCTCCAGTACCTCGTTCATTGGGAGAATTATGGTCCTGAGGAGAGGATGTGGGTCCCAGTGACGGACATTAAGGCCAATCGTCTCATCAGGGCTTTCCATAGGTCCCATCCTGAGAAGGTGGGCTCTGAGTGTCCGGAGTCCACTCGTAGAAGGAGGGGTACTGTCACCACCAGACATCTGAGAAGCTCTGACAGACGTCCTTCAGAACCTCCTCCTTGAGGTTCCTTTTGCTTTGCTTTCATTTTCTCATCTCGTTAGCCTCTCTCAGCTGTCATGTAGTTGCACTGATTGCATCCCTTTAAATCCCTTCCCATACTGCATCACTTTGCGGTTTATATCACTTCCTGGAGTGTGTGCATGCTGATGCTACTACTGAGTCTTCTACAGATAAGTTTTGTTCATTAATTTGTGTTTTCCTATTTGCTGGATCCCAGGTGACCCTGACTCCCTCCATATCAAGTGTAGGGAGCCGGTGGTCGTGTCCCCTCACTATTATAGGGTGTTCAGGTGTTATACAATCGAGGTACGAAGATATGCGATCATCTACCATTGAGATTTTCGCATAGGCTGAGCAGTTAGGGAGAGAGCCAGGTCTGTTGCAGGGCTCTCCCTTTTGTTCCTTTGTTTTGGATCCAGTCAGTCGGATCTTCATTTTGTGTCTTCTAGTTTTCTGTACACCTTCCGTGACATATAGGGGCATCTACTGAGGCCAAAAAGAAGGGGTATTTTATATGGGGGGCTCTGTACAGTAGCATTTTATACTGGGACACATTATGGTGGGTATAATGGGTAATGGGGGAGAAAAGTACTATGGGGTCATCAACGGGGGGCACTAAGAAGGGGTATTTTATACTTGCAAATTATGGAAGACACTGAGCGCATCTACTGCGGCAATATATATGGGGCATTTTATACTGGTACATTATGGGGGGCACTAGGAGGAAGGGGGAGATGAGCACTATGGGGGCATTTACTGGGGCACTATATAGGGGTATTTTATACTGGCACATTATGGGGGCATTATGGGGACATTAGCTCAACTGGAGGCATTACACCGAGCCCCCCAGCCAAGTGTTGAAGTGGTGTCTGAGATCCCCAAGTGCCAAGCCAAGTAATAGTACGTTTTCATGTAAAATATGTTTGTTATGTGCAGGATTTGTAGGATTTGAGATTCAAAGGAATTGATAGATTCGAGAACTTTTCGTATTCAGATTTTTACAAAATTTGATTCGTCCCACCTTTACTCGTAAGCATAGAAAGGGCAGCAGTTTAATCAAAATACCAGTAATACTGAATAATTTGCCATAAGACTATATATCTATCTACTCTAGCTCGTCCTGCTTTATATATTGCTGACTGCAGTTCAGACTACATTTTCATGGTAACAGGTACCCTTTAAATATATCTATTAGAATCTGCATCTTCTTATTTAGATTTTCCCCTTGACTAAACTTTTCTCAATACTGGAAACAGGTAATACAATGTTGTTGGGTAGAATGAGCAGGCTAATTGAGTGAACGTACTGCAAGACATTTTCTTGTTTCATTTCCAAATGAACGTTATGATTGATTTTATATAAACGACTTGAAGATTATGACAGCCAGTTATTACTTGTAAGTTAGTACTACACGTTTATTGCAAACATATAGAAAACAGATCAGATCAAATCTCATACTCAACGAAAAAAGGCAAAACTGCAAGGGGAATTTCCGAGATAAGGAATTTCTTATCTAGGAATTTCCTAGATAAGGGAGAAATTCACCCTATGACTTCTGACACAAAAATACAGCACCTTTTTAATGTGGGCATGTCTGTTCTTGCAAGTATCACTTCACTTGTGATTAGAGTTGAGCGGACACCTGGATGTTCGGGTTTGACTGGTTCGGCCAAACTTCGGACCCGAACTTGAACCGAACTTGACCCCGAACTTTTGAGCACTAAAATGGCTGTAAAAATGTCATGGAAAGGGCTAGAGGGTTGCAAATGGTGTCAAAATGAGGTTAAGAGCATGGCAAGTGCTCTGCAAACAAATAGGGAAATTACTTTAAATAACATAAAATATGTAAAAAAAAAATATTAATCTTGATCTAGGAGGACCAGGTCCATATGGAGTAGGAGGTTGAGGAGGCGGTGGATGTGGTGGTGTAGGTGGAAGCGGCGATGGAGAAGAAGGTAGCCTACACTGGTTTTTTGTTTTAAATTTTATTTTTAAAATTAGGGTACACCCCAAAACATTGGGAAATATAACCTCTGATAACCCCCTCCAGTCATGCTAAACATACGTTCAGACAATACACTGGATGCAGAGCAGGCCAGCACCTCCAAGAGGTAAAGGGCAAGCTCAGGCCATGTGCCCAATTTGGAGACCCAGAAGTTGCAGGGGATGACCCCTGTCAGTCAGTTCGTGTAGGCATGTGCACACTTACTGCCCCACCATGTTGCACATCCCCGTGATGTTCACGATCCAATTTGATATCCGCTCTATCAACTTTCAATGTTCTTTTATGCGCCTACCATGGTGATCACGGGTGGCGGGGAATCAGGGTTCCAGGCCAGAGAGGGAGCGTGAGAAAGAGAGACCACATCCAAGGGAAGATTCATTGTTTTTAAATTTAAAATTATAGTTTAAATATGGGAGAAATTATTAAAGCATAAAAGTGTGACAACTTTTCAAAGTTTAAGCATTGAATGAAAGGATGTGGTGCGCATTAATTACTGAAAAATTTATAAAATTTTATTTCCTGTCACCTATGCATAGCAGGTGTTTATTCACATCTAAAATTGTATAATGTCAACCCAAGAATGTAACAGAAAAATTATTGAAATTTTTTAAGCTGTCAACAAGGTAGAGGAGGGATATATTACACCCAAAAATTGGTGAATTTCACCCAAAAATGTAACTGACAAATTTTTTTTTTCCGGTCTACTAGGTATAGGAGTGGTACATCACACCCAAAAATTGGTGAATTTCACCAGAATATATAACTGACAATTTTTTTTTTAACCTGTCTATTAGGTATAGCAGTGGTACTATACACTCAAATATTTGTTTATTTCGCCAGAAAATGTAATTGACAATTTTTTTTTTTACCATTCCACTAGGTATAGCAGTGGTACTATACACACCAAAATTGGTGATTTTCACCCTAAAATGTAAATGACAATTTTTTTTATTTTTTTTTAACCTGTGTACTAGGTATATCAGTGGTACTATACACCCATAAATTGGTTAATTAACCCCAAAAAGTAAATTACAATTTTTTTTTGTTTAAACTGTCTACTAGGTATAGCAGTGGTACTATACACCCAAATTTTTTAAAATGTCCCCATAAATAGTAACTGACAATTTTTTTTTATTTTTTTACCGGTCTACTAGGTATAGCAGTGGTACTATACACCCAAAAATTAGTCAATTTCACCCGAAAATGTAAATGACAAAGTAGTGAAATGATATAAAATAAAACACGTACAAAAAAAAAATGGATTTATGAGGTGGAGTTCCATATGGAGTAGGAGTTTGAGAAGGTGTTGGACGTAGCAGAGTAGGTGGAAGCGGCGGTGGAGGAGGACGAGATAGCCAACACAGGTTTTTGGTTTTAATTTCATTTTGTAAAATTAAGGTACACTCCAAAAGAGTGTGAAATATCCAAAATAAAAACATGAGCAATTGTGCTGCAGTATAACAATGGCTGCTTAGTGCCGGTATAAATGTCTATTCTGCACAAGGTATGAACAAGTCCTGAGGGATCCATGCCTGGTTCATTTTAATGAACGTGAGCTTGTCCACATTGGCTGTGGACAGGCGGCTACGCTTGTCTGTCATTACGCCCCCTGCCATGCTAAGCACACGTTCAGATAATACACTGGCTGCAGGGCAGGCCAGCAGCTCCAAGGCGTAAAGGGCAAGCTCAGGCCATGTGCCCATTTTGGAGACCAAGAAGTTGAAGGGGGCAGACCTGTCATTCAGTACGTGTAGGCGTATGCACACATACTGCTCCACCATGTTGGTAAAATGCTGCTTCCTGCTAAGACGGTCCATATCAGCTGGTGGTGCTGGTTGTTGTGGCGTGCTGACAAAGCTTTTCCACATGTCGGCCATGCTAATACCTCACTTCTGAGGTGCTGGTGGTGCCCCAGCTGCGTTGGCGACATCTTCCTCTTCCTTCGCCTTGTCCTTCCACTGTGCCCCAGCTGTCGGGTGGGAATGCCACCAGCAGCGCGTCTACCAGCGTGCACTTGTACTTGCGCATCTTACGATCACGCTCCAGTGAGGGAATTAAGGATGGTACATTGTCCTTGTAATGGGGATCCAGTAGCATGGCCACCCAGTAATCAGCACAAGTTAGAATGTGGGCAACTCGGCGGTCATTGCGGAGACACTGCAGCATGTAATCGCTCATGTGTGCCAGGCTGCCCAGAAGCAACGAAAAGCTGTCCTCTGTGGGAGGTGTATCGTCTGTGTCCTCTGTATCGTCCCAGCCACGCACCAGTAATGACCACGAGCTGGTCTGGGTGCCACCCTGCTGTGAACCTGGTTCCTCCTCCTCCATCTCCTCATCCTCCACCTCGTCATCCTCCAGAACTGTGGCCTGGCTGGACAATTGTGTACCTTTGGTTTGTGGGTGCAGGAACCCACCTTCAGATCCACTTGGGAATGACTGGCTGGAAAACCTACAAAATGATCCCTCTTCCTCCTCCTCCTCCTGTGCCACATCCTCTTCCATCATCGCCAGGAGCGTTTTTTCAAGGAGGATTAGAAGTGGGATAGTAACGCTAAGAACGGCGTTATCGGCACTGGCCATGTTGGTGGAGTACTCGAAACAGCGCAACAAGGAACACAGGTCTCGCATGGAGGCCCAGTCACTGGTGGTGAAGAGTTGCTGTTCTGCCGAGCAACTCACTCGTTTGTGCTGCAGCTGAAACTCCACTATCACCTGCTGCTGCTCGCACAGTCTGGCCAGCATGTGCAAGGTGGAGTTCCACCTTCCGGGCACGTTGCATATGAGGCGGTGAGTGGGAAGGCCAAAGTTACGCTGCAGCGCTGACAGGCGAGCAGCAGCAGGGTGAGAACCCTGAAAGCGCGCACAGACGGCTCGCACTTTATGCAGCAGCTCTGACATGTCGGGGTAATTTTTAAGGAATATTTGCACCACCAAATTCAGCACATGCGCCAGGCAAGTGATGTGCATCAAACCGGCTAGTCCCAGAGCTGCTACGAGATTTCACCCATTATCGCACACCACCAGGCTGGGCTTGAGGCTGACTGGCACAAACCACTCATCGGTCTGTTGTTCAAGGCCCGTCCACAGCTCCTGCGTGTTGTGGGGTTTGTCCCCCCAAACAGATAAGTTTTAAAACTGCCTGCTGTCGTTTACCCCTGGCTGTGCTGAAGTTGGTGGTGAAGGTGTTACACAGACCGGATGAGGAGCTGTTAGAAGAGGAGGAAGCAAAAGGAGGCCAACGCCCTGCAATCCTCTGTGGTGGAAGGACATGCGCCAAACTGCTATCCGCCTCAAGCCTAGCCGCCACTGCATTTACCCAGTATGCTGTTATGGAGATATAACGGCCCTGACCGTGCTTACTGGTCCACGTATCCGTAATCAGGTGCACCTTGCCACGGATGGCGTTGCGCAGTGCACACCTGATTTTGTCCCCTACTTGGTTGTGAAGGGAAGGGATGGCTTGCCTTGAAAAGTTGTGGCGGGTGGGCACGACGTACTATGGGACAGCCACCGCCATAAGCCCTTGAAAACTATCCGTTTCCACCAGACAGAATGACAGCATTTCAAAGGAAAGTAATAGAAATGCTGGCATTCAGGGCTAGGGATCGTGGGTGAGTAGGGGGTACTTCCTCTTCCTCTCCAGTGTTTGGGATATGGATAGTGATGAGCGGGAGGTGCCATATTTGATTTTGTGATATTTTGCGAATATTCGATTGAATATTCGTCTTATATTCGTCTAAATCGAATATTCGTCATTTTTCTATTTATCGCGAATAATATACGATTTAATTATTCGCGTATTGCGATTTTTCTTTTGACAGTATAAGGCAACTTTCCTATGACATTGACTATGGCTAGGCCAATATGTGTATTTTACGAATATTCATAATATTGCTCTAACTTCGTCTTTTAGAATATTACGAATATTCTAAAAGACGAAGTTAGAGCAATATTACGAATATTCGTAAAAAACACATATAGACTGTGATTTATGAGTAATGTTATTCCACTTTGGCATATTGCTCCCCGACAAGAGTCCCCACGCCTGTGCGTTAGAATATACCATCGGATCTGAGCTTTCACAATCTCAGGGAAAACTCAGATCCGATGGTATTTTCTAACCCACAGGCATTCCCATGGTGACGGGGACGCTTGTCAGGGAGGAGTATGCGAACAACTGTACAGATAATGCCAAAATTTTAAATAACGAATATATTTACTATATTGCTATGTATTTGTTTTTTAGAATATTGGTAATTTTATTTTCCATATGAAAACATGATTCCCCCCTGCTTAAGTTGCTTGTGGGCCAATGGCTTATTTACCCACAAGCAAGAAGCAGGGAGAAATCATATTTTCAGATGGAAAAAAAAAAAAAGAATATTCGATTTCGCAAATATATAGAACTATATTCTAAATATTCGCAAAATCTCAAAGTTACGATATTCGAGAAAAAAATTTGCAATTCGAATATTCGTGCTCAACACTAGATATGGAGAGCTGAACGCTTCCATGGGACATTGTGGAGATGCTTCGTGACCCAGGTATTGCTGGCAGATCCTCTGTTTGTGGAATGCCAGGTAGCACTGTCACTCCAGAGGTGGATGAAGAAGCCGTGACTGCAGCAGAAGAGGAAGCAGCAGGAGCCAGAGACCTTTCTTGGTTTTTGAGGTATCTACTCCACTCCAGCTCGTGCTTTGCACTTAAATGCCTGGTCATGCAGGTTGTGCTAAGGTTGAGAACGTTTATGCCTCGCTTCAGGCTCTGATTGCACAGCGTGCAAACCACTCGTGTCTTGTCGTCAGGACATTGTCTGAAGAACTGCCACGCCAGGGAACTCCTTGAAGCTGGCTTTGGTGTGCTCAGACCCTTGCTGCGGTGGGTAGTAGGAGGCGTACTGTCTAGAGGATGGCTGCTCCGCTTTTGCACCCTGCTCCCTCTTCTGCTGTGCTGGTGGCTATGTGAGACCACCTCCTCTTCCTCCGAACTACATCGGTCACTCGCATGACCTTGATTCCATGTGGAGTCGAGGACCTCATCGTCCTCCACATCATCTTCCACCCAGTCTTCACCCCTGACTTCCTTGTCGGTCTGCACACTTTCGAAAGCCCCAGCAGTTGGCACCTGTGTTTCGTAATCATCCGAGATGTGCTGCGATGGTCCTCCCATGTACTCATCTTGAAATATAAGTGGTTGGACATCAGTGCACTCAATCTCTTCCACTTCTGGGGCAGGGCTAGGTGGATGGCCCTGGGAAACCTTGCTAACAGAGTCATCAAAAGGCAGAAGAGACTGCTGCATGACTTGGGGCTCAGACTGCTTGGCTGATTTGCAAGGGGGTGAGGTGAAATACTGATGGACATCGGCTGCAGGTGCCAACTGGGGCATTTCAGCAGGAAACTGAGTGAAAGAACTGGATCCACTGTCAGTAACCCAATCTACTATCGCCTGTACATGTTCAGGCCTCACCATTCGTAGAGCAGCATTAGGCCTGGCCAAATACCGCTGCAGGTTTTGTCGCCTACTCGCACCTGAGGAATGGGTTTCACTTGTGAGTGTAGCTGGCACGTCCTCTCCCTGCAACAGGAGCTCCACCAGCAGCACCACGACCTGGGCCACGTCCCTTATTTGACGTTCTCCTCATATTTTTTGAATTTAGGATCTTGCCCTAAATGGATGTTTATTTAATAGTAAAAAAGAACGGCAGTTTGTAAAGGGTGTATCTCACACATCCTGAACCAGACTAGGCCTCAATTAAAGATTTCTTAGCACAAAAGTAAATATATCTTTGCACAAAATGGCTGTATTTCAAATGCCTAATTCAAACCTCTGTATGTATAGGGGCGATCACACACGTCCTGAACCAGTGTAGGCCTGAAGTAAATATATCTTTGCACAAAAAGGCTGTATTTAAAATGGCTGGATTTCAAATGCCTGATTCAAACCCCTGTATGTAGTGGGGTATCTCACACGGTCTGAATCAGTGTTGGCCTGAAGTAAATATATATTTGCACAAAATGGCTGTATTTCAAATGGCTGTATTTCAAATGCCTGATTCAAACCCCTGTATGTATAGGGGGGATCACACACGCCCTGAATCAGTGTAGGCCTGAAGTAAATATATCTTTGCACAAAAAGGTTGTATTTCAAATGGCTGTCCTTGACCCTGCTACCGAGCGCTTGTTGTAAGTAATACACAGAACTGATTACTATTAACAATGCCACAATTATAGATAATATTACGGTATATACAGTGAGCGGGGCCCGTGTAGTAGAACACAGTCACTGCATGGGCCCCGCTGTCATTATAAAACCAGATGCCGGCCCCCAGCCCCTCCTCCCTCTCAGCTGATACCGCGCGATGCCGCGCGGCGTATCATTGACAGTTCGGCAAAATGCAGCATTCACCCTATAAGACACACTGCTATTTTTCCCCCACTTTTGCGGGGGAAAGTGTGTCTTATAGGGTGAAAAATACGGTACATTTGTGGCCTTTGCTGCATTTGTGAAAGTCCAATACAAGCGTTAAGTACTGCTGTTATATTCTGGTTTTTAAAAAAACACACATTTTGTGTAAGATACTACATTTGCCGCCTTTGCTGCATTTGTAACAGTCCAATACAAGCTTTAAATAATGCAGTTATATTCTGGTTTTAAAAAAACACCCATTTTGTGCAAGATACTACAATTCCGGCATTTGCTGCCTTTCTGCCAGTCCAATACAAGTGTTAAATACTCCTGGTTTGTTCTAGTTTTAAAACGACACACATTTTGTGCAAGAAACTACATTTGCGGCCTTTGCTGCATTTGTGACTGTCCAATACAAGCTTTAAATACTGCAGTTATATTCTGGTTTTAAAAAAACACCCATTTTGTCCTAGATACTACATTTGGGGCCTTTGCTGCATTTGTGACAGTCCAATACAAGCTTTAAAAACTACAGTTAAATACTGGTTTTAAAACAAAACAGCCATTTTGTGCAAGACCCTACATTTGGGGCCTTTGCTGCAGTGGCGTCGCCAGGGGGGGGCCAGAGGGGGCCACGGCCCCCCCAACATCATGCTGGGCCCCCCCATGTGCCCCCCCAACTAAAATGCGCCCCCCCCTGCTGCCAGCAGCATTCACTTGACTGATCCGAGTTCAGCTCAGCTCAGTCACAGTCTCTCTCTCACCTCACGCTGCTGGCAGCAGGGACGCAGGGAGCCGAAGCCTGAGGGAGGGACGGGGAGGAGCGTAATGTGATCTCAGAGTGGAAGCTGGCTTCTGCCAGCCCCACCCCTCCCCGCCCACCAACCAATCACCGACCAGAGCTGAGGGGGCAAGGCAAGCACAGCACACCAGCAGCTCTCTGAATCGAGTCGTCTGAGTCACACAAGTAAGTGCAGGGGAGTCAGAATAGAAAGGAATCGAATGAGTCACAAGTTAAAAGAATCTAAAGATCCGACTTAGTTTGTGACTCATTCGATTCATTGAGTTAAAAGAGCAGCGAGTCAGAGGGTAGAACAGGTTAGGCTACTTTCACACTTGCGCTTGATCGGATCCGTTCTGAACGGATCCGATCATATTAATGCAGACGGAGGCTCCGTTCAGTACGGATCCGTCTGCATTAATAACTTAGAAAAAATTCCGTTCAGACTTTCAATGTAAAGTCAATGGGGGACGGATCCGCTTGAAGATTGAGCCATATGGTGACCTCTTCAAGCGGATCCGTTCCCATTGACTTACATTAGGCTACTTTCACACTAGCGTTCGTCGGTCCGCTCGTGAGCTCCGTTTGAAGGAGCTCACGAGCGGACCCGAACGCTTCCGTCCAGCCCTGATGCAGTCTGAATGGAGCGGATCCGCTCAGACTGCATCAGTCTGGCGGCGTTCAGCCTCCGCTCTGCTCGCCTCCGCACGGACAGGCGGACAGCTGAACGCTGCTTGCAGCGTTCGGGTGTCCGCCTGGCCGTGCGGAGGCGTGCGGATCCGTCCAGACTTACAATGTAAGTCAATGGGGACGGATCCGTTTGAAGATGCCACAATATGGCTCAATCTTCAAGCGGATCCGTCCCCCATTGATTTTACATTGAAAGTCTGGACGGATCCGTACGAGGCTATTTTCACACTTAGCTTTTATATGCTAAAATAATGCAGACGGATCCGTACTGAACGGAGCCTCCGTCTGCATTATTATGAACGGATCCGATCAGAACGGATCCGATCGAACGCTAGTGTGAAAGTAGCCTAAGTCTGAACGGATCCGCACGGCCAGGCGGACAGCTGAGCGCTGCAAGCAGCGTTCAGCTGTCCGCCTGTCCGTGCGGAGGCGAGCGGAGGCTGAACGCCGCCAGACTGATGCAGTCTGAGCGGATCCGCTCCATTCAGACTGCATCAGGGCTGGACGGAAGCGTTCGGGTCCGCTCGTGAGCTCCTTCAAACGGAACGCACGAGCGGACCGACGAACGCTAGTGTGAAAGTAGCCTTACACTGAGGCTGAGGCTGCTTTTGTTGCAGCAGTGATAAGATTAAGGGACAGGAGAAGTGACATGACACAAGAGTTTAGATTACAGGTTGAATTAAATTAACCGTTTAGAATCAAATTGGCTTCTCAGGAGATATATATGTTAAAGGCATCTCATTCAGTAGCTATATAACTAAGGGCCCTTTCACATTTGCGTTGTCCGGATCCGGCGTGTACTTCACTTGCCGGAGGTACACGCCGGATCCGGAAAAACGCAAGTGTACTGAAAGCATTTGAAGACGGATCCGTCTTCAAAATGCTTTCAGTGTTACTATGGCAGCCAGGACGCTATTAAAGTCCTGGTTGCCATAGTAGTAGTGGGGAGCGGTATACTTACAGTCCGTGCGGCTCCCGGGCGCTCCAGAATGACGTCAGAGCGCCCCATGCGCATGGATGATGTGTACATGCGATCACGTCATCCATGCGCCTGGGGCGCCCTGACGTCACTCTGGAGCGCCCCGGGAGCCGCACGGACGGTAAGTATGCCGCTCCCCGCTGCACTTTACCATGGCTGCCAGGACTTTAGCGTCCCGGCAGCCATGGTAAGCATTCAGAAAAAGCTAAACGTCGTATCCGGCAATGCGCCGAAACGACGTTTAGCTTAAGGCCGGATCCGGATCAATGCCTTTCAATGGGCATTCATTCCGGATCCGGCCTTGCGGCAAGTGTTCAGGATTTTTGGCCGGAGCAAAAAGTACTGCATGCTGCGGTATTTTCTCCAGCCAAAAAACGTTCCGTTCCGGAACTGAAGACATCCTGATGCATCCTGAACGGATTTCTCTCCATTCAGAATGCATGGGTATAATCCTGATCAGGATTCTTCTGGCATAGAGCCCCGACGACGGAACTCTATGCCGGATCCGGACAACGCGGGTGTGAAAGAGCCCTAAGGGTGGGTTCACATCACCTTTATGGATTGTACTGTCAGTGTCAGACTGTTGTCACTGTGGGTAACAATGCACAACAGACAACAATTCACATTGTACACCACAGTGACAGCTTCTGACTCCTGTCTGACTCCTGAGTCCTCCTGTCCGGCGTCAGCCTCAGCTTCCCTTTACTATAATAAATCACTCAATACTAGTAATCAGAGTTCAGAGAGAGCTGAAGAAGACGAGCCGACTGCACTGAGTCAGCAGCGCAGCAAGTAGTGAGTGAATCGAATGTATCAAGCATCTGCGCATGCGCACCGGCACCTAGAGTCTTCGGTTCACTTGCGAGTCAGCTCAGCAGTCTGACTCACCAAGTGAACCGAATATCCGATTCATGAATTGGTTCATTTGAATGAGCTGATTCAAATGAACCGATTCACCTAAAAGATCCGAACTTCCCATCACTAAGCGGCGGTGCAGGGGAGGGAGAGGCGTGTCCCTTCCCCTTGCTCTGATAGGCTGCAGGCACTAGACCGGCAGCCTATCAGAGGCCGGCGCAGGCGCGCGATGACGTCATCACGCCGCCTGAGCCATACAGCGTGGGACACAGGCCAGAAGAGGCCTGCATCGCATCGCTGACACTGAGGTAAGTATAATTATTTATTTATTTTTTACAATAGTGATACTTGGGGGGGGGGGGGGGACTTACCTAATAATGGCACATGATGGGGGGGCTTACTTAATAATGGCACATTGGGGGGGACTTACTTAATAATGGCACATGAAGGGGGGGGGTACTTACTTAATAATGGCACATGATGGGGGGGCCTTAATACTGGCACATGATGGGGGGGCTTAATACTGGCACATGATGGGGGGGACCTAATACTGGCACATGATGGGGGGACCTAATACTGGCACATGATGGGGGGCTTATTACTGGCACATGATGGGGGGCTTATTACTGGCACGTAATGTGGGTCTTATTACTGGTACGTGGAGTCATCTACGGGGGCACTAAGAAGGGGTAATTTATACTTGCAAAATTATGGGGGACATTGAGGGCATCTACTGGGGCATTTTATACTGGTACATTATGGGGGCACTAGGAGGAAGGGGGAGAGGAGCACTATGGGGCATTTACTGGGGGCACTATATAGGGGTATTTTATACTGGCACATTATGGGGGACATTAGCTCAACTGGGGGCATAAGGGGGTATTTTTTGCATTGTCACATTATAAGGAGAATTATTACTACCGGGGGGCATTATGGTGGGCGTTATTACTCCCCCATGGTATGACCCCTAGTAGCAGCACCAGCCTCTCCCTGCTCTGCTATTCCTCTGCCTCTTCTCCAAATCCTTATTATGAAATCTTTCTCATTAGGATAAAACACATCAGCTCCGCCGAGCCCCCGGCCAAAGTGTGGAAGTGGCGTCCGAGACCCCCAAGGGCCAAGCCAAGTAACTGTAAGTCTTCATGTCAAATATGTTTGTTATACACATATAGCCTACACTGTGCCCCACAATATACAGTATACCGCCACGCTGTGCCCCACAATATATAGTATACCGGTACACTGTGCAGTCTGTTCTATAAGCACCCTTGTTCTGTGGCGGTGGACAGAAATTAATCTGGATCCGCCGCTGGTCTGGGCCGCTCCCAGGAGTGTACATTTCTTCTAAACTGTAATCCGTATGCTCTGACCTGCAGAAATCAGCACTCGCTCGATAAGAACTAACACGCAGTACCTGTAGGCTGTAGCCTGGCCCTGTTTCCGAAGCTAGCCGAGTGGTGTAAGGTTAAGGTACTAGTAGAGATGAGCGGCCGCTTAATCCTGATTTAAAGTTAAAGTTACTGCAGGATATGGATTACGGTTTAGAAATGTCAAATGTACACTCCTGTGAGTGGCGGGGAGGGGGA
This sequence comes from Bufo gargarizans, assembly GCF_014858855.1. NCBI lineage: Eukaryota > Metazoa > Chordata > Amphibia > Anura > Bufonidae > Bufo > Bufo gargarizans. The sequence goes on along the minus strand of NC_058088.1, from coordinate 127,894,865 downwards.
TCTGTGGATGACACTGTTATAGGAAGGGGGATCTGTGGATGACACTGTTATAGGGAGGGGGATCTGTGGATGACACTGTTATAGGAAGGGGGATCTGTGGATGACACTGTTATAGGAAGGGGGATCTGTGGATGACACTGTTATAGGAAGGGGGATCTGTGGATGACAACTGTTATAGGGAGGGGGATCTGTGGATGACACTGTTATAGGAAGGGGGATCTGTGGATGACACTGTTATAGGAAGGGGGATCTGTGGATGACACTGTTATAGGAAGGGGGATCTGTGGATGACACTGTTATAGGGAGGGGGATCTGTGGATGACACTGTTATAGGAAGGGGGATCTGTGGATGACACTGTTATAGGGAGGGGGATCTGTGGATGACACTGTTAAAAGGAGGGGGATCTGTGGATGACACTGTTAAAAGGAGGGGGATCTGTGGATGACACTGTTAAAAGGAGGGGGATCTGTGGATGACACTGTTAAAAGGAGGGGGATCTGTGGATGACACTGTTATGGAGGGGGAAATGGGGATGACACTGTCATGGGGTGGATCTGTGGATGACACATATAGCATAAGATGCTATACATTACACGGTATGTGGCATCCACAGATCCCCCCCCATAGCAGTGTCATCCACAGACAGCTGGACTTTTCTTCCCTGTTGCGGTTTTAGGTATTGGGTAAAGTATCGCAGCATTTCTAAGTGTACTTGTGTAAATGTATCGTTGTTATAGCTGCCCCCCCTACTTTTGTCCTGGCCCCCAGTGTGCCCCCCCAAAATTTGAAAGCTAGAGACGCCACTGCTTTGCTGTATTTCTGACAGTCCAATACAAGCGTTAAATACTGCAGTTATATTCTGGTTTTAAAAAAAACACCCATTTTGAGCAAGATACTAAATTTGCGGGCTTTGCTGCATTTGTGACAGTCCAATACAAGCTTTAAATACTGCAGTTATATTCTGGTTTTAAAAAAACACCCATTTTGTCCAAAATACTACATTTGGGGCCTTTGCTGCATTTGTGACAGTCCAATACAAGCTTTAAAAACTACAGTTATATTCTGGTTTAAAAAAAAACACCCATTTTGTGAGAGACCCTACATTTGGGGCCTTTGCTGCATTTGTGACAGTCCAATACAAGGTTTAACCCCTTAGGGACGCATGATGTACAGGTACGGCATGTTTCCCGAGTCCTTAAGGACCCGTGACGTACCGGTACGTCACGGCTTTAAAATGCGATTGCTGCACCGCGGGGGTTAATCGGTACAGGATGCCGGCTGAATTCATTCAGCCGTCATCCTGTCACAACGCCAGGGGGGGTCATGTGACCCCCTGTATCGGCAATCGCAGAAAACCGCAGGTCAATTCAGACCTGCGGTTTGCTGCGTTTCCGGTCCCTTGTGGTCTCTGGTGACCCGATGAACCGGAACAAAACTGCGATCGGTGGCGTGATTACACACCACCAATCGCAGTACGAAGATTTGGAGAGGCGGTGCTGGCCCTGGTGCTGAATGCTGCTGTCCAGGGTGCTGATTGGTGCAGGGGAGAGAGGCACGAGATTCAAACTTCCTGCGCTCCTCTCTCCCCTCCTCTTCCTGTTCTGCACGAGCACCCTGCAGCACCCTCCAGCACCAGCTCCTGAGTCCCCCCTAATCGGCATCCATCACCCTCCTGCACCCATCGCCCTTTTTTTTCCCTAACACTTCTCCATTTTTTTCATTTTCACTTTTTAGTACGCAAACACCCGTGCCTCCACACACACGCACATACAATAAAGGTTTACACACACATACATACACACGCACACACACATACCCATGACCCGTCGGATGTTCTCAGTGGAGGAGGCATACGCCCAGATTGCCTCCGACTCCGAGAGCCCCAGTGAGGATGACCCCACGTTTCTTTTGTCATCCGCATCCTCCTCATCATCATCTGATGACGATGAGCCCCCAATGCGGCAGAGACGCTGCCAGGCAGAGCCAGGGGCCCCACATGCTAGGGATCCTGTGGCCCACCCTAGTACGAGCTGCCCTGGGGTTCGTACTGGTTTCCCGGCCCACTAAATAAGCCCACCGGAGCCCCCTGCCGATGAAATTAGCTGGTGTCCCCCAGTGGACTTTGAGCCCGAGATTCCGGATTTTGTTGGCATTCCAGGAATCCAGTGGGGTTTACTGAAATCGACTTTCATATTTTTTTTTCAGTAGCCCATTTGTGAATCTGATGGTGGAGCAGACGAACCTGTACGTCCAACAGTTCGTTGCTCAGCACCCCAGCATTTTTGGCTAGACCCGGTGGCTGGACGCCGGTCAATGCAGCCGAGATGAGGACATTTTGGGGCCTCGTGCTGCACATGGGTCTAGTGCAAAAACCCAGTGTCAGGCAATACTGGAGTGGGGACGTCCTCTACCAGACCCCACTCTACAGTATGGTCATGACACGTCCCCGGTTTGAGGCCATCCGGAAATGTCTGCATTATTCAGATAATGCAGCATGTCCCCCCTACCGAGGTGATCCTGCCCATGACCGTCTGTATAAGGTACGGCCGGTCATCGATCACTTCGGGGCCAAATTTGAGCAGGCCTATGTACCTGGAAGGGAGGTTGCGGTTGATGAGTCTCTCATTACATTCAAGGGGAGACTCAGTTTCCGCCAATACATTCCCACTAAGCGGGCGAGGTATGGCGTGAAGCTATACAAAATTTGTGAGAGTACCTCAGGGTACACTTACAAATTTTGTGTGTACGAGGGGCGAGATTCCCGTATTCAACCCCCAGAATGTTCCCCCACTTTGGGTGTTATCGAGAAACTTGTGTAGGACCTTATGTACCCACTGCTAGATAAGGGTTACCACCTTTACGTGGATAACTTTTATACTAGCATTCCCTTGTTCAGGTCCCTTGCCGCCAGATCCACGTTCGCTTGTGGGACCATGCGGAAAAATCAATGCGGCCTCCCTGCCCACCCCCTCCAGGTACCTATCCCCAGGGGTGAGAACCGTTCCCTTACCAGTGGAAACCTGTTGCTGGTCAGGTATAAGGACAAGAGGGATGTCCTTATGCTGTCCACAATCCACGGTAACAGCACCACCCCCGTCTCTGTGCGAGGTACCGCGGCAACGGTCCTCAAGCCCGATTGTATCGTCAACTACAATCGGTATATGGGAGGAGTTGATCTCTCTGATCAAGTCCTCAAGCCATATAATGTCATGCGCAAAACCTGGGCATGGTACAAAAAAGTTGCGGTCTACGTGGTACAGGTTGCCTTGTACAACTCTTTTGTATTATCCCGAAGAGCTGGCAGCACAGGGACATTCCTCCAATTCTATGAGGCAGTCCTCAAAGACCTGATTTTTTTCAGACCGGGAAAGAGCAGGCCGGAGTACCTTGGGAATTGGAGGCGCCCGGATCGTCCCTGGCCAACATTTTCCAGGTGTGGTCCCCCATACTGGAAAGAAGGGACGAACCCAAAAAAGATGCAGAGTATGTCACAAGAGGGGGATACGGAAGGACACCACCACTCAGTGTGACACTTGCCCCGATCATCCGGGCCTCTGCGTTATTGATTGCTTCAGGGAGTATCACACTTCCATGGAGTACAACATTTTTATAATCCCCAACAGTCCCCTAGAGAACATAAAAAACTATGGCTCTCAGACTTTGGAGACACGGAAACAATTTTTTTTCTCCAAAAAATATTAGTTTTAGTGCAGGCATCCTCAAACTGCGGCCCTCCAGATGTTGTAAAACTATAACTCCCAGCATGCCCAGACAACCTACAGCCATCAGCAGGGCATGGTGGGAATTGTAGTTTTACAACATCCAGAGGGCCGCAGTTTTAGGATGTCTGCTTAGTGTCTCCAAAGTCTGAGAGCCATATATATTGGGCATCGTCACGTCCGTAAAAATCGTCTCTATAAAAATAACATTTAACCCAACCCCCCCCCCCCCCCCCCCCGGATGAACAGTATTAAAAAAAAATTGATGATTAAAACAATTCTTAAATTTTATGTTTATTTGCCATGAAGTCTTGTGGAAGACCTAAATAAAGGGTTAACAAAGTTTGTAAAAACAGTTTTGAATACCTTGAGGGGTGTAGCTTCTAGAATGGGATGGTTTCTATTATGAAAGCCTCACAAAGTGACTTCAAACCTGAACTGGTTCATAAAAAGTGGGATTTGTAAAATTTCTGAAAAATTTCAAAATTTGCTTCTATAATTCAAAGCTATGTAACATCCCCAAAAAATAAAATATCATTCCCAAAATGATACAAACATGAAGTAGACATATGGGGAATGTAAAGTCATCACAATTTTTGGGGGTATTACTATGTATTACAGAAGTAGAGAAACTGAAACTTTGAAATTTGCTAATTTTTCAATTTTTTTTGTAAATTTGGTATTTTTTATGCAAAAAAAAATTACTTTTTTTGACCCAATTTTAGCAGTTTCATGAAGTACAATATGTGATGAAAAACAATCTCAGAACGGCCTGGGTAAGTCAAAGCGTTTTAACGTTATCAGTACTTAAAATGACACTGGTCATATTTGCAAAAAATGGCCAAGTCCTTAAGGTGAAATAGGGCTGAGTCCTTAAGGGGTTAAATACTGCAGTTACATTGTTGGTTGACAAATTAAAAAATGTTGTGACCATGAGGTAATTGTATAAAATTCGTCTATCACACTGTTGTGTGACCTCAATAAATTTTTCCTCTTTATGACACCGACACTGCTTTACTGTGAATACATTTAAATGTTGACTAATGGCGGTTACATTGTCGTCTGTCATAAACCATCTGTTAGTTTGGTTGGTGAACGCAAAGAATGAAGAGAGCGTCAAATAAGGGACGTGGCCCCGGTCGTGGTGCTGCTGGTGTTGGTGGAGATCCTGTTGCAGGGAGAAGATGTGGTCGATCTGTGCCCGTCTACCCTCACAAGTCAAACACCTTTCTCATATGCGAGTAGGCGACAGAACCTTCAGCGTTATTTGGTAGGGCCGAATGCGGCTCTACGACTGGTGAGGCCAGAACAAGTACAGACGATAGCAGTTTGGGTGGCTGACAGTGCCTCTAGTTCCTTCACATTATCTCCCACCCAGTCTCCTGCTGAAAGATCAGAGTTGGCACCTGCAGCCCATGGCCATCAGTCTTTCACCTCACCCCCTTGTAAATCAGGCAATACAGTCTGAGCCCCAAGTCATGCAGCAGTCTCTTATGCTCTTTAATGTCTCTGCTGGCAGGGTTTCCGTGGGCCATCATCATATCCCTGCACCAGAAGTGGAAGAGACTTCACTGATGCCCAACAACTTATGTTTCAGAATGAGGACATAGGAAGACCACCGCAGCACGTCTTTGATGATGACAAAACACAGGTGCCAACTGCTGCGGCTTTCTCCCGACAAGGAGGGCAGGGGTAAAGAGTGAGTGGAAATGATGTTGAGGATGATGAGGTCCTCGACCCCACATGGAATCAAGGTCATGCGAGTGACCAGTCTAGTTTGGAGGAAGAGGCGGTGGTCGTACAGAGCCACCAGAAAAGCATAAGAGGAAGCATGGTGCAAAAGCGGAGAGGCCAGCCGCTAGATAGTACGCCTGTTACTGCCCACAGCACCAAGCGACCGAGCACACAAAAGCCAGCTCCAAGGAGTTCACTAGCATGGCAGTTCTTCAGACAATATGCTGATGAGAAGACACAAGTGGTTTGCACGCTGTGCAATCAGAGATTGAAGCGAGGTATAAACGTTCAAAACCTGAGCACAACCTGCATGACCAGGCATCTAAGTGCAATGCACGAGCTGCAGTGGAGTAGACACCTCAAAAACAAAGAAAAGACTCTGGCTCCTCCAGCTTCCTCTTCTGCTGCAGTCTCGGCCTCTTTATTCCCCTCTGGAGTGACCGTGGCACCTGCCACCCCGCAAACAGAGGATGTTCCGGCAACGCCACCACCTGGGTCACCAAGCATCTCCAAAATGTCCCATGGAAGCTTTCAGCTGTCTATCTCCCAAACACTGGAGCGGAAGAGGAAGTATCCTCCTACTCACCCGGGATCCCTGGCCCTGAATGCCAGCATTTCAAAATTCCTGGCCTTTGAAATGCTGCAATTTCATCTGGTGGAGACGGAGAGTTTTAAAAGCCTTATGGTGGTGGCTTCCCACAGTACGTCATGCCCAGCCACCACTACTTTTCCAGGTGAGCCATCCCTTCCCTGCACAACCAATGGGTGACAAAATCAGCTGTGCACTGTGCAACGCCATCCGTGGCAAGGTCCACCTAACTATGGATACGTGGACCAGTGAGCACGGTCAGGGACGTTATATCTCCCTAACAGCACACTTGGTAAATGCAGTGGCAGCTGGGCCTGAGGCGGATAGCAGTTTGGCGCATGTCCTTCCACCACCGAGGATTGCAGGGCGTTTCTCATTGCCTCCTGTTACTTCCTCCTCCTACTCCGCTTCCTCATCCTCTACTGCCTCCTCATTCGGTCAGCGTAACACCTTCACCACCAATTTCAGCACAGCCAGGGGTAAACGACAGTAGGCAGTTTTAAAACTTATCTGTTTAGGGGACAAACCCCACAACGCGCAGGAGCTGTGGACGGGCATGGAACAACTGACCGATGAATGGCTGGTGCCAGTGAACGTCAAGCCCAGCCTGGTGGTATGTGATAAAGGGCAAAATCTCGTAGCAGCTCTGGGCCTAGCCGGCTTGACACACATACCTTGCCTGGCACATGTGCTGAATTTGGTGGTACAGAAATTCCTTAAAATTCCAATATGTCAGAACTGCTGCAGAAAGTGCGGGCCGTCTGTGCGTGCTTTCGGCTTTCATCCTACTACTTTTCGCCTGTCAGCGCTGCAGCGTAACTTCGGCCTTCCCGCTCAACGCCTCCTATTCGACGTGCCCACAAGATGGAACTCCACCTTGCACATGCTGACCAGACTGTACAAGCAGCAGCAGGCAATAGTGGAGTATCAAATGCAGCAAGCACTGGTGAGTCGCTCTGCGGAACAGCACCACTTTACCACCAATGAGTGGGCATCCATGCAAGACCTGTGTGCCTTATTGCGCTGTTTTGAGTACTCCACCAACATGGCCAGTTCTGGTGATGCCGTTCTCAGCATTACTATCCCACTTCTCTGCCTCCTTGAAAAAACGCTTTGGGCGATGATGGAAGAGGATGTGGCACAGGAGAAGGAGGAAGTGGGATCATTTACAAGGGTTTCAGCCAGTCATTCACAAGTCTCTGAGTATGGGTTCCTGCACCAACATACGCCAGGTACACAATTGTCCAGCCAGGGCACAGTTCTGGAGAATGAGGAGGTGGAGGATGAGAAGAAGGAACCGTGTTCACAGCAGGGTGGCACCCAGACCAGTTTGTGGCCATCACTGGTGCATGACTGGGGGGATACAGAGGACACTGACGATACACCTCCCACAGAGGCAGTTTGTCGTTGCCTCTGGGCAGCCTGGCACACATGAGGGATTACATGCTGCAGTGTTTCCGCAATGACCGCCGAGTTAGCCACATTCTAACTTGTGCTGATTACTGGGTGGCCACGCTGCTGGATCCCCGTTCCAAGGACAACGTACCATCCTTAATTCCGTCACTAGAACGCGATCGTAAGATGCGCGAGTACAAGCGCACGCTGGTAGACGCGCTGCTGATGGCATTCCCACCTGACAGCCCAATGTTTCCCAATGTTTTGGGGTGTACCCAAATTTAAACAAAAAAACATATATACAGTACAGACCAAAAGTTGCCAAGAGTGTGCAAAGCAGTAATCAAAGCAAAAGGTGTCTACTTTGAAGAACCTAGAATATGACATATTTTCAGTTGTTTCACACTTTTTTGTTATGTATATAATTCCACATGTGTTAATTCATAGTTTTGATGCCTTCAGTGTGAATCTACAATTTCCATAGTCGTGAAAATAAAGAAAACTCTTTGAATGAGAAGGTGTGTCCAAACTTTTAGTCTGTACTGTATATAAAATAAAAAAATTAAAGAATTTAAACCAAAACCAGTGTTGGCTACCTCCTACTCCTCCACCGCCGCTTCCACCTACACTGCCACATCCACCATCTTCTCAACCTCCTACTCTATATGGACCTCCACCTCCTAGATCAAGATTATTATTTTTTATTTTTAAATATTTTATGTTATTTTAACTAATTTCTCTAATTTGTCTGATAAATTGTTGGGTGACATATCCCAAATTTTTGCCTTTGATATGCCCCTTCTCTAGTTGCCTAAGAAATACTTTTCATTGATTTGTCTGTTACATTGTTGGGTGAAATTCAAAAGTTTTTGGCTCTGATACAGTATACCCTTGCTCTACATAGTGGACAGGGTAATACATTTCAGTAATTCGTCTGTTACATTGTCGGGTGAAATTCACCAGTTTTTGGCTGTGATATACCCCTGCTCTACCTAGTGGACAGGGAAATACATTAAAAAAATTAGTCTGTTACATTGTTGGGTGAAATTCACCAATTTTTGGATATGATATACCCCTGCTCTACCTAGTGTACAGGGAAATACATTTCAATAATTTGTCTGTTACATTGTTGAGCGTGCACCTGGATGTTCGGGTTCTACGAGTTTGGTCGAACTTCACAAAAAAGTTTGAGTTCGGGACCCGAACTTGAATCTGAACACGATCCCCATTGAAGTCAATGGGGACCAGAACTTTTGAGCACTTTTCACGACCATGGTCATGGCCGTGACTCCTGGAACCGCAGGCAGTTGCCTGCGGTCTGGTCTTGTTGTCAATCACAGGTGAGGGCTGAAGTATGTTGCCTCACCTGTGGTTGCCGCTGGAAACATTTTGTTATTGTCTGTATAGCAGCCTGAGCTGTTGCTATGCAGCTTGCTGTCAAGGGCATGCGGTTGCACCTGGCAACCTGTCTTTGTAGGCGTGCCTTTTGTCTGTTTGGTGTGCAAGGGATTTATGTATGTGTGCACTTTCCCTGTTTGTTGTACACAAGGTTTATGTATGGGTGCACTTCCCCTTTAAGTGGCTACCTTACACTCTCTGGTGTTGCAAGGGTTAACTCCCTTCCCAGTGTGTGTATGTGTGAGTGTGGCTACCGGCTATTTAGCTTCTGCTGAGTTCAGAAGTCTGAGGGGTACTCCAGCCTTGTTGTTAAGCTGGAGTCATCCTCCTGGTTCATTTACCATCTGCCAGTGAGGGCCACCCTTGTGGTCATAACTTTATATGTGATGTTAAGTTGATGTTGTTTTCCTTTCTATGTTTATTGCAGCTATGGATGTCCTGGTTACCTGTGTGTTTAGATGTGTGTGCTGTCTCTTTAGTGTTTGGGTGGACAGCGTATCTGAGCATGGGTTCCAGTCAGCAAGGCTGTGGCAGGTTAGTGTGGAACTGCTTGGTTCACCTGTCATATCCATATGTCTGTATATGTTTCCCCTTCCTTGCAGCTTGGCCAGTGAGACTCCTGTTCCTCCGTGCCTAGGAGGTACAGGTCGTCTTACCCTGCTCCTAGTCCAGGGCAATCCTGAGGGCTAGTAGGGACCCTAGGTTACGGTGTATGAGCTCTCTTACCATCAGGGTTGGCTCATACGGTTAGGAGTCAGGGTCAGTATTAGGGACGCGATAGGAGTTGACCTACTCCCCAATTCTGTCGTCCAGGCCGAGCAGCGACCAAACATCTGGTATCGCACAGCTGAGGGTTTTCCCCATCCTCAGCCATGACAGCACTAAAATGGCTGTAAAGTTGTCATGGAAAGGGCTAGAGGGCCCTCAAATGGCATCGAAATGTGGTTAAGAGCATGGCAAGTGCCCTGCAAACAAATGTGGTTAAGGAAATGACTCTAAATAACATAAAATGCGTAAAAAAATTAAATAAATATTGATCTAGGAGAAAGAGGTCCATATGGAGTAGGAGGTTGACGAGGCAGTGGATGTGGTGGTGGATGTGGCGGTGTAGGTTGAAGCGGCGGTTAAGGAGGAGGTAGCCTACACTGCTTTTTGGTTTTAAATTTTTTTAAAAATGTTTTAATTATGGTACACCCCAAAACATTGGGAAATATAACCTGTGATAACACCCTCCAGTCGTGCTAAACAAACGTTCAGACAATACACTGGCTGCAGGGCAGGTGTCACAACCAGACAGCTGAGAAGCTCTGACAGAAGCCTTTCAGAACCTCCTCCTTGAGTTTTCTTTGTTTTGGTTTTCAGTTCCTCATCTCGTTAGCCTCTCTCAGCTGTCATGTAGTTGGACTGATTGCATCCCTTTAAATTCCTCCCCATAATGCATTAGTGTGCGGTTTAAACAGCATCCTGGAGTGTGTGTGCATGCTGATCCTATTTCCCAGTCTTCTACAAGTTAAGTGTTGTACATTCATTTGTGATTTTCTGTTTGCTGGATCCCAGGTGACCCTGACTCCCTCCGTGTCTAGTGTAGGGAGCCGGTGGTCGTGTCCCTTCACTATTGTAGGGTGTTCAGGTGTTATATAGTCGAGGTACGAGGATATGCGATCATCCACCATTGGGATTATCGCATAGGCTGAGCAGTAAGGGAGAGAGCCAGGTCTGATGCAGGGGTCTCCCTTTTTGTTCCTTACTTTTGGATCCAGTGAGTCATATATTCATTTTGACATTGTCTTGTTTCCTGTACACCTTCCATGACATTATAAACCGCCAAAACCGTCTCAAGCATGGATCCAGTTTCACTTTTGACTGAACGCTTCCAGGGTCTTTCATTGGAGGTAGCTGATCTCCGTAAGACTCTTTTTCAGTTTCTAGTGACCGGTTCAGCTTGCGTTCTTGGAGTTTGTTCTGAGCCTAAGATCTCGCTCCCGGATACGTTCTCCAGGGGTAGTGAGAATTTTGTGCGTTTCAGAGAGGCTTGCAAACTCCATTTTTGCCTTCTTCCCCATTCCTCTGGTGATGAGGAACGGAGGGTGGGGATCATTATATCGCTGCTCAGGGGTAACGCTCAGTCCTGGGCCTTTTCGCTGCCGATGGGGGCACGGCCCCTCCATTCAGTGGATGATTTCTTTTTAGCCCTAGGTCAGATATATGATGATCCGGATCGTGTTGCTTTGGCTGAGTCTAGACTACGTCTGTTATGCCAGGGTAAACAATCCGCAGAGATATACTGCTCAGAATTTCGGAGATGGGCAGCTGATACTGGTTGGAATGATGCTGCACTCCGAAGTCAATTTTGCCATGGTCTTTCAGAGGGATTGAAAGATGCATTTGCCTTTCATGAGAGGCCTATCTCCTTGGACTCTGCTATGTCTCAGGCCGTTCGTATTGTCAGGCGTCTTAGAGAGAGAGGAGAGATCTCTCCTTCCTGTCATACTCAGTCCCAGGACAGTGCAGCAGTCTCATTCTGTGCGCAGGGGTCTCAGTCGCTGTCAGCCCCTTCTGAGCAGGAGCCCATGCAGCTGGGGTTGATTGCCTCTGACAATAGAAGAGTCAGCCCGCATGGGAAGGTTTGTTTTTGTTGTGGAGGTATAAATCATTTGGCAAATGTTTGTCCTTCTAGGAGATTCAGGCAGTTTTCTGGGAGTAATAAAGAAACAAAAAGGAAAAAATCTTTTAAAAATGTTCCATCTGTTACTATTGGCAGGGTTGAGGCGGAAATTGAAGGTTTTCCGTTTGCTTGTAGTTCCCGTTTTGTCCTGCCTGCCAGAGTGGCGCTAGAGAGCAAGAACATTTTTTGTGAGATTTTTGTAGATAGTGGAGCAGCTGTCAATCTCATTGATAATCATTTTGCGATAACTCATGGTTTCCAAGTGTGCACTTTGGGAAAGAATATTCCTGTTTTTGCTATTGATTCCACTCCACTTTCTCAGAAATCATTAAAGGGCATAGTTCACAATATTAGTTTAATTGTGAGTGATGCTCATGTTGAGGATGTGTCATGTTTCGTCCTTAGCGGATTACCTACTCCTCTTGTGTTGGGGCTACCCTGGCTCACTAAGCATAACCCCACCATTGATTGGCAAGCGAGGCAAATAAATGGTTGGAGTGACTTTTGCAGAGAGAATTGCCTCACGACATCAGTTTCTGAGGTTTCTACTAAGACTGCACCACCCATTCTCTCAGAATTTTCGGATGTCTTCTCTGAGAGTGGAGTTCAGGATTTGGCCCCGCACAGGGAGTACGATTGCCCTATTAATCTCATCCCAGGCGCCAAGCTGCCTAAGTCATCTCGCGAGGGCCGGGATTTCCTGTGAACGCGCGCACACAGGCGCGCGCGCTCACAGGAACGGAAGGTAAGCGAGTGGATCTCCAGCCTGCCAGCGGCGATCGCTCGCTGGCAGGCTGGAGATCCGAATTTTTTAACCCCTAACAGGTATATTAGACGCTGTTTTCATAACAGCGTCTAATATACCTCCTACCTGGTCCTCTGGTGGTCCCTTTTGTTAGGATCGACCACCAGAGGACTCAGGTAGGTCAGTACAGTCGCACCAAACACCACACTACACTACACCCCCCCCGGCACTTATTAACCCCTTATAAACCCCTGATCACCCATGATCACCCCATAATAAACTCCCTGATCACCCCCCTGTCATTGATCACCGCCCTGTCATTGATCATCCCCCTGTCAGGCTCCGTTCAGACGTCCGTATGATTTTTACGGATCCACGGATACATGGATCGGATCCGCAAAACGCATACGGACGTCTAAATGGAGCCTTACAGGGGGGTGATCATTGACAGGCGGGTGATCACCCATATACACTCCCTGATCACCCCCTGTCACTTATCACCCCCCTGTTATTGATCACCCCCCTGTAAGGCTCCATTCAGACGTCCGCATGATTTTTACGGATCCATGGATACATGGATCGGATCCGCAAAACACATGCGGACGTCTGAATGGAGCCTTACAGGGGGTGATCAATGACAGGCGGGTGATCACCCATATACACTCCCTGATCACCCCCCTGTCATTGATCACCCCCCTGTAAGGCTCCATTCAGACGTCCGCATGTGTTTTGTGGATCCGATCCATGTATCCATGGATCCGTAAAAAATCATGCGAATGTCTGAATGGAGCCTTACAGGGGGGGTGATCAGTGACAGGGGGGTGATCACCCTGATCACCCCCTGTCATTGATAACCCCCCTGTAAGGCTCCATTCAGACGTCCGCATGTGTTTTGTGGATCCGATCCATGTATCCATGGATCCGTAAAAAATCATGCGGATGTCTGAATGGAGCCTTACAGGGGGGGTGATCAGTGACAGGGGGGTGATCACCCTGATCACCCTGATCACCCCCTGTCATTGATAACCCCCCTGTAAGGCTCCATTCAGACGTCCGCATGTGTTTTGTGGATCCGATCCATGTATCCATGGATCCGTAAAAAATCATGCGGATGTCTGAATGGAGCCTTACAGGGGGGGTGATCAGTGACAGGGGGGTGATCACCCTGATCACCCCCTGTCATTGATAACCCCCCTGTAAGGCTCCATTCAGACGTCCGCATGTGTTTTGTGGATCCGATCTATGGATCCGTAAAAAATCATGCGGATGTCTGAATGGAGCCTTACAGGGGGGGTGATCAGTGACAGGGGGGTGATCACCCTGATCACCCCCTGTCATTGATAACCCCCCTGTAAGGCTCCATTCAGACGTCCGCATGTGTTTTGTGGATCCGATCCATGTATCCATGGATCCGTAAAAAATCATGCGGATGTCTGAATGGAGCCTTACAGGGGGGGTGATCAGTGACAGGGGGGTGATCACCCTGATCACCCCCTGTCATTGATAACCCCCCTGTAAGGCTCCATTCAGACGTCCGCATGTGTTTTGTGGATCCGATCCATGTATCCATGGATCCGTAAAAAATCATGCGGATGTCTGAATGGAGCCTTACAGGGGGGGTGATCAGTGACAGGGGGGTGATCACCCTGATCACCCCCTGTCATTGATAACCCTCCTGTAAGGCTCCATTCAGACGTCCGCATGTGTTTTGTGGATCCGATCCATGTATCCATGGATCCGTAAAAAATCATGCGGATGTCTGAATGGAGCCTTACAGGGGGGGTGATCAGTGACAGGGGGGTGATCACCCAGATCAACCTGATCACCCCCTGTCATTGATAACCCCCCTGTAAGGCTCCATTCAGACGTCCGCATGTGTTTTGCGGATCCGATCCATGGATCCGTAAAAATTATGCGGACGTCTGAATGGAGCCTTACCAGGGGGGTGATCAATGACAGGGGGGTGATCCGGGAGTCTATATGGGTGATTACCCCCCTGTCATTGATCACCCCCCTGTCATTGATCACCCCCCCCCTGTAAGGCTCCATTCAGACATTTGTTTTGGCACAAGTTAGCGGAAATTTTTTGTTTGTTTTTGTTTTTGTTTTTTCTTACTAAGTCTCATATTCTACTAACTTGTGTCAAAAAATAAAATCTCACATGAACTCACCATACCCCTCACGGAATCCAAATGCGTAAACATTTTTAGACATTTATATTCCAGACTTCTTCTCACGCTTTAGGGCCCCTAAAAAGCCAGGGCAGTATAAATACCCCACATGTGACCCCATTTCGGAAAGAAGACACCCCAAGGTATTTGCTGAGGGGCATATTGAGTCCATGAAAGATTGAAATTTTTGTCCTAAGTTAGCGGAAAGTGAGACTTTGTGAGAAAAAAAACCAAAAAAATCAATTTCCGCTAACTTATGCAAAAAATAAAAAATTTCTAGGAACTCGCCAGGCCCCTCATTGAATACCTTGGGGTGTCTTCTTTCCAAAGTGGGGTCACATGTGGGGTATTTATACTGCCCTGGCTTTTTAGGGGCCTGAAAGTGTGAGAAGAAGTCTGGGATCCAAATGTCTAAAAATGCCCTCCTAAAAGGAATTTGGGCCCCTTTGCGCATCTAGGCTGCAAAAAAGTGTCACACATCTGGTATCGCCGTACTCAGGAGAAGTTGGGGAATGTGTTTTGGGGTGTCATTTTACATATACCCATGCTGGGTGAGAAAAATATCTTGGTCAAATGCCAACTTTGTATAAAAAAATGGGAAAAGTTGTCTTTTGCCAAGATATTTCTCTCATCAAGCATGGGTATATGTAAAATGACACCCCAAAATACATTCCCCAACTTCTCCTGAGTACGGCGATACCAGATGTGTCACACTTTTTTGCTGCCAAGGTGGGCAAAGGGGCACATATTCCAGAGTGCACCATTCAGATTTTGCAGGCCATTTTTTACACATTTTGATTGCAAGGTACTTCTCACACATTTGGGCCCCTAAATTGCCAGGGCAGTATAACTACGCCACAAGTGACCCCATTTTGGAAAGAAGACACCCCAAGGTATTCCGTGAGGGGCATGGCGAGTTCCTAGAATTTTTTATTTTTTGTCGAAAGTTAGTGGAATATGAGACTTTGTAAGGAAAAAAGAGAAGAAAAAAAAATTATCATTTTCCGCTAACTTGTGACAAGAAATAAAAAATTCTAGGAACTCGCCATGCCCCTCACGGAATACCTTGGGGTGTCTTCTTTCCAAAATGGGGTCACTTGTGGTGTAGTTATACTGCCCTGGCAATTTAGGGGCCCAAATGTGTGAGAAGAACTTTGCAATCAAAATGTGTAAAAAATGACCGGTGAAATCCAAAAGGTGCACTTTGGAATATGTGCCCCTTTGCCCACCTTGGCAGCAAAAAAGTGTGACACATCTGGTATCGCCGTACTCAGGAGAAGTTGGGGAATGTGTTTTGGGGTGTCATTTTACATATACCCATGCTGGATGAGAGAAATATCTTGGCAAAAGACAACTTTTCCCATTTTTTTATACAAAGTTGGCATTTGACCAAGATATTTTTCTCACCCAGCATGGGTATATGTAAAATGACACCCCAAAACACATTCCCCAACATCTCCTGAGTACGGCGATACCAGATGTGTGACGCTTTTTTGCTGCCAAGGTGGGCAAAGGGGCACATATTCCAAAGTGCACCTTTTGGATTTCACCGGTCATTTTTTACACATTTTGATTGCAAAGTTCTTCTCACACATTTGGGCCCCTAAATTGCCAGGGCAGTATAACTACGCCACAAGTGACCCCATTTTGGAAAGAAGACACCCCAAGGTATTCCGTGAGGGGCATGGCGAGTTCCTAGAATTTTTTATTTTTTGTCGCAAGTTAGTGGAATATGAGACTTTGTAAGAAAAAAAATAAAAAATTAAATCATCATCATTTTCCGCTAACTTGTGACAAAAAATAAAAAGTTCTATGAACTCACTATGCCCATCAGCGAATACCTTAGGGTGTCTACTTTCCGAAATGGGGTCATTTGTGGGGGTTTTCTACTGTTTGGGCATTGTAGAACCTCAGGAATCATGACAGGTGCTCAGAAAGTCAGAGCTGTTTCAAAAAGCGGAAATTCACATTTTTGTACCATAGTTTGTAAATGCTATAACTTTTACCCAAACCATTTTTTTTTTTTGCCCAAACATTTTTTTTTTATCAAAGACATGTAGAACAATAAATTTGGCGAAAAATTTATATATGGATGTCGTTTTTTTTGCAAAATTTTACAGCTGAAAGTGAAAAATGTCATTTTTTTGCAAAAAAATCTTTACATTTTGATTAATAACAAAAAAAGTAAAAATGTCAGCAGCAATAAAATACCACCAAATGAAAGCTCCATTAGTGAGAAGTAAAGGAGGTAAAATTCATTTGGGTGGTAAGTTGCATGACCGAGCGATAAACGGTGAAAGGAGTGTAGTGCCGAAGTGTAAAAAGTGCTCTGGTCATGAAGGGGGTTTCACCTAGCGGGGCTGAAGTGGTTAACCAGATTGTTGGGGCTAAAGTATTTTCCAAATTAGATCTAAGAGGGGCATACAACCTGGTCAGGGTCAGAGAAGGAGACGAATGGAAGACGGCCTTCAATACCCCTGAGGGCCATTTTGAGAATTTGGTTGTGCCTTTTGGTTTGATGAATGCCCCAGCCGTTTTTCAGCATTTCGTGAACAGCATTTTTTATCATTTAATGGGAAAATTTGTATTAGTGTATTTGGATGACACTTAGATTTTTTCTC
The DNA here is from genome assembly GCF_014858855.1 of Bufo gargarizans. NCBI lineage: Eukaryota > Metazoa > Chordata > Amphibia > Anura > Bufonidae > Bufo > Bufo gargarizans. Next base: position 127,877,827 of record NC_058088.1, on the reverse strand, counting down.
CTGATTTCAAAACTCATAAGGAACACTTACGTCAGGTCTTGCTCATCCTGCGGGAGAATAAATTGTACGCAAAACTGGAAAAATGTGTGTTTGCGGTTCCAGAAATTCAATTTCTGGGGTTTCTTCTCTCCGCTTCTGGTTTTCGCATGGACCCCGAGAAGGTCCGCGCTGTGCTTGAGTGGGAGCTTCCTGTGAATCAGAAGGCGCTGATGCGTTTTTTGGGCTTTGCCAATTATTACAGGAAGTTTATTTTGAATTATTCCTCTATTGTTAAACCACTCACTGATATGACCAGAAAGGGGGTAGATTTTTCTTCCTGGTCGGTAGAGGCGCGTAAGGCCTTTTCTAATATCAAGGAGAGTTTTGCTTCCGCTCCCATCTTGGTACAACCTGATATTTCTCTACCCTTCATAGTTGAGGTTGATGCTTCTGAGGTGGGTGTGGGTGCGGTCTTGTCTCAGGGTTCCTCTCCTGCCAAATGGCGACCGTGTGCCTTTTTCTCGAAGAAACTCTCCTCCACAGAGAGAAATTACGATGTGGGAGATAGGGAATTGTTGGCCATCAAGTTGGCTTTTGAGGAATGGCGCCATTGGCTAGAGGGAGCCAGACACCCTATTACCGTGTTTACTGATCATAAAAATCTGGCCTAATTGGAGTCAGCCAAGCGTCTGAACCCGAGACAGGCCAGATGGTCTTTGTTCTTTTCCAGGTTTAATTTAGTTGTCACGTTCCGCCCTGGGGTTAAGAATGTGAAGGCAGATGCCCTGTCACGTTGTTTTCCGGGAGGTGGGAATTTTGAAGACCCGGGTCCCATTTTGGCTGAAGGTGTGGTGGTCTCTGCTCTTTTTCCTGAATTGGAGGCAGAGGTGCAGGCAGCCCAGTCAGAGGCTCCTGATCTTTGTCCTCCTGGGAGGTTGTTTGTGCCTCTCGCTTTAAGACACAAGATTTTTAAGGAACACCACGATACGGTCCTTGCTGGGCACCCGGGGGCAAGAGCCACAGTGGATCTCATCGCTTGGAGATTCTGGTGGCCTGCGCTTTGTAAGTCGGTTGAGGGTTTTGTGGCAGCCTGCGAGACTTGCGCTCGTGCCAAAGTCCCTCATTCACGGCCATCAGGTCCTCTCCTTCCCTTACCCATTCCTTCCCTTCCTTGGACACATCTGTCCATGGACTTCATTACGGACCTGCCTTGTTCCTCGGGGAAGACTGTGATTCTGGTGGTGGTGGACCGTTTTAGCAAAATGGTGCATTTCATCCCTTTTCCTGGTTTGCCCAATGCTAAGACGCTGGCGCAGGCATTTATTGGTCACATTGTCAAATTGCATGGTATTCCTTCAGACATAGTCTCTGATAGGGGCACGCAGTTTGTTTCCAGATTCTGGAAGGCTTTCTGTTCTCGCTTGGGGGTTCGGTTGTCATTCTCTTCTGCTTTCCACCCGCAGTCGAATGGCCAGACAATCAGAATCAGAATCTGGAGACATATCTACGCTGTTTTGTGGCAGAGAATCAGGAGGATTGGTGTTCTTTTTTGTCCCTTGCTGGGTTTGCTTTAAATAACTGTCGTCAGGAGTCCTCTGATAAGTCACCATTTTTTGGTGCATATGGGTTTCATCCGCAGTTTGAGACTTTCTCGGGAGAGGGGTCTTCTGGTTTACCTGATGAGGACAGATTCTCCTTTGTCATCTATTTGGCAAAAGATTCAGGATAATCTAAAGAGCATGAGTGAGAGATATAAGCGTGTGGCAGATAAGAGACGTGTGCCTGGTCCGGACCTGAATGTTAGTGATCTGGTGTGGTTGTCTACCAAGAATATCAAATTGAAGGTTCCCTCCTGGAAGTTGGGTCCTAGGTTTATTGGGCCTTACAAAATCCTGTCTGTCATCAATCCTGTTGCCTACCGTCTTGATCTTCCTCAGACTTGGAAGATCCATAATGTTTTTCATAAGTCCTTATTGAAACCTTATGTTCAACCCATTGTACCCTCGCCTTTGCCTCCTCCTCCGATTATGGTTGATGGGAATCTTGAATTTCAGGTCTCTAGGATTGTGGATTCTCATCTTGTCCGTGGTTCTCTCCAGTACCTCGTTCATTGGGAGGGTTATGGTCCTGAGGAGAGGATGTGGGTCCCAGTGACGGACATTAAGGCCACTCGTCTCATCAGGGCTTTCCATAGGTCCCATCCTGAGAAGGTGGGCTCTGAGTGTCCGGAGTCCACTCGTAGAGGGAGGGGTACTGTCACAACCAGACAGCTGAGAAGCTCTGACAGAAGCCTTTCAGAACCTCCTCCTTGAGTTTTCTTTGTTTTGCTTTCAGTTCCTCATCTCGTTAGCCTCTCTCAGCTGTCATGTAGTTGGACTGATTGCATCCCTTTAAATTCCTCCCCATAATGCATTAGTGTGCGGTTTAAACAGCTTCCTGGAGTGTGTGTGCATGCTAATCCTATTTCCCAGTCTTCTACAAGTTAAGTGTTGTACATTCATTTGTGATTTTCTGTTTGCTGGATCCCAGGTGACCCTGACTCCCTCCGTGTCTAGTGTAGGGAGCCGGTGGTCGTGTCCCTTCACTATTGTAGGGTGTTCAGGTGTTATATAGTTGAGGTACGAGGATATGCGATCATCCACCATTGGGATTATCGCATAGGCTGAGCAGTAAGGGAGAGAGCCAGGTCTGATGCAGGGGTCTCCCTTTTTGTTCCTTAGTTTTGGATCCAGTGAGTCATATATTCATTTTGACATTTTCTTGTTTCCTGTACACCTTCCGTGACAGCAGGCCAGTACCTCCAAGGCATAAAGGGCAAGCTCAGACGATGTGCCCAATTTTGAGACCCAGAAGTTGCAGGGGGTAGAACCATTAGTCAGTTTGTGTAGGCGTGTGCAAACATACTGCCCCACCATGTCGCACGTCCCCGTGACATTCACAATCCAATTTGATATCTGCTCTATTAATTTTCGATGTTCTTTTCTGAGCCTACCATGTTGATCACGGTTATTGGCGAATCAGGGTTCCACGCTGGAGAGGGAGCATGAGAAAGGGATACCACATCCAAGGGAGGTCAATGGCAGAAATGTGATCGAGCTGAAATGTGGGACTAGTTATTAAAGCAGAAGGATCAAATGAAAGGGCACATAAAAGACAAATTTTGCAAATGTTATTCCCTTTCACCTATGCAGAGCAGGTATTTTTCATCACCAGAAATGGGTTAATGTAATTCACCAATGGAATAGATGATTTATAAAAATTTCAGTCCCTGTCACCTATGCAGAGAAGAGGTTTATTAACGGCAAAAATGGTAAAATGTCACCCAAGAATGTAACCAAAATATTTGTGAAATTTATTAACCTGTCTACTATGTAGAGCAGGGGTATATCACAGACAAAAATTGGTGAATTTCACCCGAATACAGACAAATTAATGAAATTTCTTTACCTGTCTACTAGGTATAGCAGTGGTATATCACACCCAAAACTGGTGAATTACACCCAAATATGTAACAGACAAATTAGTGAAATATTTTTAACTATCTACTAGGTACAGCCGAGGTATATCACACTCAAAAATTGGTGAATTTCACCCGAATATGTAAGTGTCACGGCTGAGGATGGGGAAAACCCTCAGCCGTGCGATGCCAGAAAATGTAAACCACTGCCAGGACGAGAGGATTAGGGAGCAGGTCACCTCCTAACGCATCCCTAATCCGTCCCTAACTCCTAGCTGCATGGGCCGAGCTTGAAGGTAGGAGGGTCCATGCTCAGGAACCTCGGATCCCTACTCACCCTCCGCCGGTCCCTGAACTAGGAGTGAAGGGTAAGACGACCTGTTCCTTATGGACACGGAGGAACAGGAGTCTCACTGGCCAAGCTGCAGGAAAAAGGGGAACAGAAACAGGCCTATGGATATGGCAGGTGCTGCACTAGTTCCAGCCACCTGCCACAGCCTTGCTGACTGGATCCGTGTGCAGGCAAGCTGAAGTCCACAATAATACAAATAGAACTCAGCACACACACATCCACACACAGGAACCCAGATCCATAGCTGCACAGAATAATAAAGGAAAACATAAACTGAACATCACACAAACTTAAACTTATGACCACAAGGGTGGCCCCCACTGGCAGGTGATATAACACAGGAGGCTACTCCAGCTAGCCATGGCTGAAGTACCCCTCAGACTGGAGATAAACACAGAGGCTTTATAGGTCCATGTAGTCACACCCACACAGACACACCCATTGTTCACAAACACAGAAGGGAATTAACCCTTCCAACACCAGGAAGTGTAGTGAGACAACATAAAGGGAAATACACACAAATACTCACTGCAGCTGTTACCATTGACAACAACATGTGTGGCAAACGTGTCCTGGGAGCCGGCCAAAAGGCCGAGACACTGCCACCACATGTACTAACACCAAACATTGCCACGGGCAGCCACAGATGAAAGGAAAATGTCACAGTGCACACCAAACATAAAACAGAGTGCACACCAGACATTCAAAGTGCATACATACACACACAACTCCAGGCAACCACACATATACCTGTTGTCCGCGGCAACCGCACCTGAGGCAGACAGCAAAGTGCCCCCAGCTGCGGTTGACACAACAACCAAACCGCGGGCAACTGTATGCGGCTCCCAAGGAGTCATGGCCATAAACATGGTCGTGACAGAAAGACAAATTAATGATTTTTTTTTTACCTGTCTACTAGGTATAGCATTGGTATATCACACCCAAAAATTAGTGAATTGCACCAAAAGTGTAACAGTCAAATTAGTGATTTTTTTAACCTGTCTACTAGGTATAGCAGTGGTATATCACACCCTAAAATTGGTGAGTTTCACCGGAAAATGTAACAGACAAATTAATGAATTTTTTTAACCTGTATACTAGGTATAGCAGTGGTATATCACACCCAGAAATTGCTGAATTTCACCCTAAAATGTAACAGAAAAATTTGTGAATTTTTTTACCTGTCTACTAGGTATAGCAGTGGTATATCACACCCAAAATTGGTGAATTTCACCCGAAAATGTAACAGACTAATTAATTAAATGAAATTAAAAAAATTGATTTATAAGGTGGAGGTCCATATGGAATAGGAGTCTGAGGAGGTGGTGGACATAGCAGTGTAGGTGGAAGCGGTTGTGGAGGAGGATGAGGTAGCCAACACTGGTTTTTGTTTTTAATTTTAATATTTTATTTATTTATTAGGGTACACCACCCCAAAAGAGTGGGAAATATCAAAAATACAACAATGAGTAATTGCGCTGTAGTATAACAATGGCTGGGTAAGGCCGGTATACATGTCTGTTCTGCACAAGGTACGGACAAGTCCTGTGGGATCCATGCCTGGTTCATTTTAATGAACGTGAGCTTGTCCACATTGGCTGAGGACAGGCGGCTGCACTTGTCTGTGATAAAGCCCCTTGCCATGCTAAACACACGTTCAGATAATACACTGGCTGCATGGCAGGCCAGCACTTCCAAGGTGTAAAGGGCAAGCTCGGGCCATGTGCCCAATTTGGACACCCAGAAGTTGAAGGGGGCAGACACGTCATTCAGAACGTGTAGGCATGTGCACACTTACTGCTCCACCATGTTGGTGAAATGCTGCCTCCTGCTAAGACGTTCCATATCAGCTGATGGTGCTGGTTGTTGTGGTGTGCTGACAAAGCTTTTCCACATTTCGGCCATGCTAACCCTGCCTTCTGAGGAGCTGATGGTGTCCCAGCTGCGTTGGCGACCTTTTCCTCCTCCTCTGCCTTTGCCTTGTGCTTCCACTGTGCCCCCTGCTGTCAGGTGGGAATGCCACCAGCAGTGCATCTACTAGCGTGCGCTTGTACTCACGCATCTTACAATCACGCTCCAGTGAGGGAATTAAGGACGGTACGTTGTCCTTGTAACGGGGATCCAGCAGCGTGGCCACCCAGTAATCAGCACAAGTTAGAATGTGGGCAACTCGGTGGTCATTGTGGAGACACTGCAGTATGTAATTGCTCATTTGTGCCAAGCTGCCCAGAGGCAATGAAAAGCTGTCCTCTGTGGGAGGTGTATCGTCTGTGTCCTCTGTATCTTCCCAACCACGCACCAGTGATGGCCATGAGCTGGTCTGGGTGACACCCTGTTGTGAACACGGTTCCTCCTCCTCCATCTCCTCCTCATCCTCCACCTCGTCATCCTCCAGAACTGTGCCCTGGCTGGACAATTGTGTACCTGGCGTTTGTGGGTGCAGGAACCCACCCTCAGAGCCACTTGTGAATGACTGGCCGGAAACCCTATGAAATGATCTCTCTGCCTCCTCCTCCTCCTGTGCCACATCCTCTTCCTCTTTTTCAAGGAGGCATATAAGTGGGATAGTAACGCTGAGATCCACGTTATCAGCACTGGCCATGTTGGTGGAGTACTTGAAACAGCGCAACAAGGAACACAGGTCTCGCATGGAGGCCCAGTCATTGGTGGTGAACTGGTGCTGTTCCACTGAGCGACTCACCCGTGTGTGCTGCAGCTGAAACTCCTCTATCGCCTGCTGCTGCTCGCACAGTCTGGCCAGCATGTGCAAGGTGGAGTTACACCTTGTGGGCACATGGCATATAAGATGGTGAGCGGAAAGGCCGAAGTTATGCTGCAGTGCTGAGAGGCGAGCAGCAGCAGGGTGAGAACGCCGAAAGCGCGCACATACGGCCCGCACTTTTTGCAGCAGCTCTGACATATCGGGGTCATTTTTAAGAAATCTCCGCACAACCAAAGTCAGCACATGTGCCAGGCAAGGGATGTGCGTCAAACCGGCTAGTCCCAGAGCTGCTATGAGATTTCGCCCATTATCGCACACCACCAGGCCGGGCTTGAGGCTCACTCACTGGCATCAACCACTCATCGGTCTGTTGTTCAAGGCCCGTGCTAGCTCCTGCACGGTGTGGGGTTCGTCCCCCAAACAGATAAGTTTTAAAACTGCCTACTGTTGTTTACCCCTGGCTGTGCTGAAGTTGGTGGTAAGGGTGTTACGCTGACCGGATGGGGAGGCGATATAATGTCCCTGACCGTGCTTACTGGTCCACGTATCCATAGTGAGGAGCACCTTGCCACAGATGGCGTTGCGCAGTGCACACCTGATTTTGTCCCCCACTTGGTTGTGCAGGGAAGGGATGGCATGCCTGGAAAAGTAGTGGCAGCTGGGCACAATGTACTGTGGGACAGCCACCGCCATAAGGCTATTAAAACTTTCTGTCTCCACCAGACGGAATGACAGCATTTCAAAGGCCAGGAATTTTGAAATGCTGGCATTCAGGGCCAGGTATCATGGGTGGGTAGGGGGGTACTTCCTCTTCCGCTCCAATGTTTGGGAGATGGAGAGCTGAACGCTTCCATGGGACATTGTGGAGATGCTTGGTGATTCAGATGGTGGTGTTGCTGGCAGATCCTCTGTTTGCGGGGTGGCAGGTGGCACTGTCACTCCAGAGGAAGATGAAGAGGCCGAGACTGCAGCAGAAGTGGAAGCAAGAGAAGCCAGAGACCTTTCTTGGATTTTGATGTGTCTACTCCACTGCAGCTCGTTCTTTGCATTTAGATGCCTGGTCATGCAGGTTGTGCTCAGGTTTAGAACGCTTATCCCTCGCTTCAGGCTCTGATTGCACAGCATGCAAGCTACTCGTGTCTTGTTGTCAGCATAGCCATGGAGCTGGCTATGGTGTGCTCGGTCCTTTGCTGCAGCAGGCAGTAGCAGGCGTACTGTCTAGGGGATGGCCACTCCGCTTTTGCACCTTGCTCCCTCTTCTGCTGTGCTGGTGGCTCTGTGCGAACACCGCCTCTTCCTCCGAACTACACAGGTAACTCGCATGACCTTGATTCCATGTGAGGTCGAGGACTTCATCGTCCTCCACTTCATCTTCCACCCAGTCTTCACTTCTGCACCTGTGTTTCATCATCATCAGAGACGTGCTGCGATGGTCCTTCTATGTACTCATCTTGAAGCATTAGTGGTTGGGCAGCGGTGCACTAAATCTCTTTCACTTATGGGGCAGGGCTAGGTGGATATTCCTGGGAAACTGCTGACAGCAGTATAGAACGCTTGCATTTCACACGTGCAGATGCAGCAAGGGCTGTAAAATTGTATATTTTGGCCCAAAAAGGGTGTTTTTTAAAACCCAGAAAATTATAGCTGTATAGCTTAAATTGCACACTGATTACTACTGCAAAGGCACCAGATGTAGGATATTGCCAGGGTATTCTTTTTAAAAACAGATTATTATTGCAGTATTTCAAGATTGGATTTGAATGTCACAAAAGCACATATGCAGTGCTGGTGCACTGAGCGTGCATAAAATGGCCGCCGCAACCCACCTAACTAACAGACGGATAAAAGTAATTTTTCTCTGTCACTGGGCTCAGGGCAGGGTAAAAAGATTGTGCACTGCACCCACACAACTAAATTTATGTAGATCGCTGAGTTCAATTGGAGTTCTGATTAAAGCAGCATCCTCTCCCTACACTAAGCACAGCAGAGTGACATGCAGCGCTACATGACTCCCGCTTATATAGAGGCTGGGTCACATGCTGCACTGGCCAATCACAGCCATGTTATTAGTAGGCATGGCTGTGATGGCATCTAAGGGCACACAGTTAAACGCTTGTTGATAGGCTGCTCTGAAATCGCCAAACACCGAACCAGAACTTTTACAGAAATGCTCGGGTTCGGGTCCAGGGTCCAAAAATCCTAAAGTTCGGGTTCGCTCAACCCTACTCAGGAAGTCTCTATCTTCATTCTTCACATGAAACTGGTGGAACATCTTTTCAATGTCACAGATGACCGCTAAGGGATACTTTCTGAATCCAGGCAGAGTGTTTGTAAGATCTGGTCCTTTTAGTAGATGATCATTCAATGCAACACCATTGTACTTTGCTAAGCAATCAAATACTACTTTAATCTTATCTGGTTTCTTTGAGTGGTAAACACCTTGATGTGGGATGTATCACACTTCTCCTTCTTTAAGTTTGTTATTAACTTTCTCTGCATGTCCTTCTTCGAGGATGCCTTCCATGAATTCCAAATAATCATTCTTGAGTTGGGTTCTCTTCCAAACCATTTCTTCAAACATTTCAATCTTGCTAGGGCAAGATTTGTTATTTTGCAGACGAGGTCGTTCTTTAAAAGGTAAGGGCATTTCAAGATGACCTTGTTGATTCTGCTGAATACTTTCTTCTAGAGTGTGTACGAACCTTATGTCTTCTTGAGATACACTCTTTTCTTTAGAACTTATATCTGCAAAGTCGGATTCAAGGATCTTTATTACTTTTGCTGGACTTACAGTTGGTAACTCTTGGACAGGTATTCGATGACACAATTCTGTCACCTGTCTTGAGTTTGCGATCAGTTTGAATAGCATAGGGTTCACCCTTTCCTCCTGTGATTACCTTTTGTGGTACCAAGGCTACGGGACAATCATAGCCTATCCACAGTCCAACACCAAACGCCTTCAGTGGGGATATGACAGATAGGTGCTCCCATTCATTGGCTGTTTCACAGGTAGGCATGCAATCTCGATGTAGAGGTATATCGTCCTTGAATAAGCTGGAGGTAGATCTAATGTGCAGTTTAAACGAAGTTCTCTAACTCTCAGTCCTTTGACCCTTTGACTGTTCACTAATGTGTCTCTCCTAGTCATTGTGGTGAGTAGTGTAGCTACTTGTAATTTCTTGCAAATTTTTTGATCAATGAAGGTGACATCACTCTGTGCATTCAGTAGCACATAGGCGTATACCTTCTTGTTCCTCCTTTTAGGATTTAATATGCACACTGGTATAACCATTGATGTTCCATTGCTTTCTCCTTCCCTCACTCTGCAAGAGAATACAGATACTTTCTTTCCTTCCTGAGTATCTTTAGGTATTGAGGATTTATCTTTTTTGGACTGTTGTGGAAATGTTATTAGGATGTGTATTTAATATATTGTGTATTGTCATCATGTCTCTCAGTGTCAGGTAAACCATTGGAGTGGATATCTTCCCGTGTATGTCCTGTCACAGCTGCTGGGCGCAGGGGTCTCCATCGGTGAATGGTCCATGTGCTAAGCGCTGGGCTGTGGGCCGGGGGAGACTGATGTGTTTAGCAGAGCAGTGTTTTGTTGGCTCATGTATGGACGCTGGCTAGGGCCCCCGCGCAAGACGCAGAATTATTGGCTTGGCATGGATGCATTTGTTAATAGAACAATATAACGAAAGGAACATGCGTTTGTTGTCTCTAGTGCACCTAATGAGCCGCTGGAGATAATGACGCTGTACTGTAAATAAACATGCATGTGGATCATAGTAACTTTATCTGGCATTGATCACTGAGCAAGGCTGGATGAAGTTCGCTCCAGTGGAAATGGTAGATTATTGTATACATGTGTTTGTTGGCTAGGGTATTCTAAATGATGGTGTCTTGTCTTCATATGTCATCACTTCCTGTTCCCTTGTTTTGTGCCAGCCCCTTTTACACCTTTTGTTAGTAAATAAAAGAGAACAGACTGAGCAGGGCGGGGCAGATGCTCAGCAGAACTTAACATGAGAACACCTTTGGCTGACTGCGGTTGAGATTTTTAGCTTTCCTTACACAAACATATTGGAGAGCGGATTACAACTATTGTGATTTCTATTTCAGATGGCGACCTAGGAGGATTCAACAGATTTTTTTTCTCTGCACAGCAGGTAAAAGGGAGAAAAACTATAGTTTTGTCTGCTGCGTCAGAGAAAATTTCTGCTTGTTAAAAGAACATTTTTCGCTATATTTGTGTAAGGATAAGGTAAGAGTTTTTCCGTTGTATAGTTTTTGGTGGATCTGTGTTGATTGTATGGAGGTTGTATGCTGAGTAGCAGTATTGTGTTTTTTTGTAACTTCCTAACTTTTATGTTACTGTAATTTTGTAAAGGCGATTTTATAGAGGCAGCAATTGGTTTTAGTATTTGCACATTAGAGACAGCGTTCAGAGAGTATTTTTATATTGTTAGCCTGTAAATCACCCACAGAGTGGAGGTTTTGCTCTGGTTTCAGGGGTAGGGAACAGGAAATATAGAAACAGTTTTTTTATTGCTGGATATTGTAGACACTATCTTGATTTCCTTTGTGTGATGACCATGTGCTATGTCGGCCATCTTTATGACCATGCTTATCGGCCATCTTTATGACCATGCTTGTCGGCCATCTTTAAGTTTGTCGTCCATCTTAGTTTGTTTGCTATGGAAAGCGATTTGATTGTTTTTGCCTGAAATGTTAGTTTTGTCCAGAATAGTTATCTTGTCTTTTTGTAACCTTTCTATGTACAGTTTGATTTTGTTTTGATAAGTTTTGTGCTGGATATCAGTTGAGGGTTCGGATATGGTATAGCGCAGTGACCAGTCTGATACAGGAATCATTGTGTGAACATTAGTGGCAGTTTAGTGGTGAAATGGTCCTATAGTTGATGATTCTGCTTAATGTTTGTACAGTTGTGTTCAAAATTATTCAACCCCCACTGAAATGACAGGTTAGTAATAGCGTATTTTTTAGCAAAATGAGCCTACAGATTACATTTATAAGACCACATTAGGAATGGTTAAAGCTCCCTGAACATAACCATATTTTTATCTGGAGGGGGTGAAACCTGGTGACAGAATCCCTTTAACATCTTTGCAATCTTCTTATAGCCATTGCCCTTCCTGTGAAGATAAATCACCTCTTCTCTTGTCTTCCTGGACCATTCTCTTGACTTCACCATGTTTGTAAACACACTAGTAAATGTCTAGAAGGAGCTGAGTATCACAGTCCTTTTAAATCTGCCTAATTGGTGTTTATTATGCTTGATTGCTGATCCTTGACATCCACAGGTGTTTTCAATACCTGATCGAAAACACTTGAATGAACCTCTGTTCTTAAGAGTGGTAGTCTTTAAGGGGTTGAATAATTGTGTCAATGAAGAAATCACAAAAAAAACATTTAATACTGTATTACAAAAACAATTGATGTCATTTTAGTTGCATTTGGTTCTTTAAAAAGTCCTTGTAAGATTTCATTCTGAACACAATTTCAAATGTACACTAAATTCCCTAAAACCCTTTACAGCATTGGGGGTTGAATAATTTTAAACACAACTGTATATCTGTGGCTGTTACACTGAATTGTAGACTTGTTTGGTATAGTTAATACGGGTACTACAGTGTAGAAAGGTTCTGTGCCAAAAGTATTGGGACAACTCCTAGAAATTGGTACTAGTGTGTTGTATGTTTTTTGTAGCAACCATTGTGGTGTTTGTTTTTTCTCGTGCAATGCAAAGTATTTTTATAGAAGTAGCAAAGTTGAAGGACACGGCGGCCATTCTTCAGGCTATGCAGGGATCTACTGATCCATGGCTGCAGGCTCAGAATTGCGTAGCAAACCTGATCGGTACCAAAAAATGGCGCAAAAGGAAAGGAAAGTATGCTTTGATTTTTGCTGCTGGGTGGATAGCAGATACATATCAGGAGTCTTGTAGGCTAAAGCTGAGTTTGGAAGGAGAAGGTAAAGATTTAAAAGTGGAAATTCTTAAATTGGGAACTCTTGTCCAGCAGGCAGCTGAAGCTAGCCCTGAGTATGAATGTACTGTGAGGTGTAATACTGAGCTGTGCAGGGAGAATGAATGGTTATCTGAAAGCCTGACGCATGCACAGGGTGCTGTAAGGGAATTGCCAGAGTTATTGAAACAACCGTTGGAGAGTAGTGATCTCCCGAACTATTCGCCGGCGAATAGTTCCCGGCGAACATAGCTTGTTCGCGTTCGCCGCTGCGGGCGAACATATGCAATGTTTGGTCCGCCCCCTATACATCATCTTTGAGCGAACTTTGACCCTGTACCTCACAGTCAGCAGACACATTACAGCCAATCAGCAGCAGACCCTCCCTCCTAGACCCTCCCACCTCCTGGACAGCATCCATTTTAGATTCATTCGGAGACTGCATTCACAGTGAGAGGAGGCAGAGACTCATCTTTTCAGGGCTGGTACATCAGTGTGCTTTTTATATACATATATATATATATATTTATATATATATATTGCAGTTGCCTGGCTGCCCGTGTGTGAGAGGCTGCAGGCTCCAGCACCATTCATACAGGGTGTGACAGGAAATACCTCGCAGATAAAAAAAAAATCTATTTAATATTTTTCTGTGAAATAATCACATTTGCAAGCCCGTGTGTGACAGGCCCACACATACTGTATATTGCTAGTGGCTAGGCCTGCACTCATACCATTGCAGGGTGTCATTCACTCAAATACCTTGCAGAAAAAAAGAAATTCTATTTAAAAAAATTCTGTGATCTAATCACATTTGCAAGCCTGTGTGTGTCAGGCCAACACATAATGTATTGTGCCCACTGGCTAGTGGCTAGGCCTGCACTCATATTGTTACAGGGTGTCATTCACCCAAATACCTTGCAGGAAAAAAAATTATATTTAACATTTTCTGTGATATAATCACATTTGCAAGCCCGTGTGCGTCAGGCCCACACATACTGTATTGTGCCCACTGGATAGTGGCTAGGCCTGCACTCATACCATTACAGGTGTCTTTCACTCAAATACCTTGCAGATAAAAAAATTCTATTGAAAATTTGTCTGTGATATAATCACATTTGCAAGCCCGTGTGCATCAGGCCCACACATACTGTATTGTGCCCCCTGGCTAGTGGCTAGTCCTGCACTCACACCATTACAGGGTGTCATTCACTCAAATACCTTGCAGATAAAAAAATTCTATTGAAAAATGTTCTGTGATATAATCATATTTGCAAGCCTGTGTGCATCAGGCCAACACATACTGTATTGTGCCCACTGGCTAGTGGCTAGGCCTCCACTCATACCATTACAGGGTGTCATTCACCCTTGCAGATAAAAAAAAATTGATGTAAAATTTTTCTGTGATCTAATCACATTTGCAAGCCCATGTGCATCAGGCCAACACATTCTGTATTGTGCCCACTGGCTAGTTGCTAGGCCTGCACTCATACCGTTACAGGGTGTCATTCACCCAAATACCTTGCAGGAAAAAAAATGATTTAACATTTTTCTGTGATCTAATCACATTTGCAAGCCCATGTGCGTCAGGCCCACACATTCTGTATTGTGCCCACTGGCTAGTGGCTAGGCCTGCACTTATACTGTTACAGGGTGTCATTCACCCAAATACCTTGCAGAAAAAATAAATTTGATTAAAAAAAATTTGGTGATCTAATCACATTTGCAAGCCCTTGTGCGTCAGGCCCACACATTCTGTATTGTGCCCACTGGCTAGTGTCTAGGCCTGCACTCATACCGTTACAGGGTGTCATTCACCCAAATACCTTGCAGGAAAAAAAAAATGATTTAACATCTTTCTGTGATCTAATCACATTTGCAAGCCTGTGTGCGTCAGGCCCACACATTCTGTATTGTGCCCACTGCATAGTGGCTAGGCCTGCACTCTTACCGTAACAGGGTGTCATTCACTCAAATACCTTGCAGATAAAAAAAAATTATATTGAAAAATGTTCTGTGATATAATCACATTTGCAAGCCTGTGTGCATCAGGCCAACACATACTGTATTGTGCCCACTGGATAGTGGCTAGGCCTCCACTCATACCGTTACAGGGTGTCATTCACCCAAATACCTTGCAGAAAAAAAAAATTTGATTTAAAATTTTTCTGTGATCTAATCACATTTGCAAGCCCGTGTGCGTCAGGCCCACACATACTGTATTGTGCCCACTGGCTAGTGGCTAGGCCTGCACTCATACCATTACAGGGTGTTATTCACCCAAATACCTTGCAGAAAAAATAAATTAGATTTAAAAAATGTCTGTGATCTAATCACATTTGCAAGCCCGTGTGCGTCAGGCCCACACATACTGTATTGTGCCCCCTGGCTAGTGGCTAGTCCCGCACTCATACCGTTACAGGGTGTCATTCACTCAAATACCTTGCAGATAAAAAAAATTCTATTGAAAAACTGTTCTGTGATATAATCACATTTGCAAGCCTGTGTGCATCAGGCCAACACATACTGTATTGTGCCCACTGGCAAGTGGCTAGGCCTCCACTCATACCGTTACAGGGTGTCATTCACCCAAATACCTTGCAGATAAAAAAAAAATTGATGTAACATTTTTCTGTGATCTAATCACATTTGCAAGCCCATGTGCGTCAGGCCCACACATACTGTATTGTGCCCACTAATTAGTGTCTAGGCCTGCACTCATACCGTTACAGGGTGTCATTCACCCAAATACCTTGCAGAAAAAAAAAGGGATTTAAAATGTTTCTGTGATCTAATCACATTTGCGAGCCCGTGTGCGTCAGGCCCACACATTCTGTATTGTGCCCACTGGCTAGTGTCTAGGCCTGCACTCATACTGTTACAGGGTGTCATTCACCCAAATACCTTGCAGGAAAAAAAAAACGATTTAACATTTTTCTGTGATATAATCACATTTGCAAGCCCGTGTGTGTCAGGCCCACACAGACTGTACTGTGCCCACTGACCACCACTTATATAGGGTGACACAGTACCTTGCACGCATAGTAACACTTATCTAATAAAAAAAAATGACAGGCAGAGGCAGGCCACGCCGCAGGGGCCATCGTGTTCGTGGTGCTGTGATTTCCACTGGCCCTGGAATAATGCCCAGTGTTCAGAGGCCACGTACCCTGAACCCAAAAAATTTGGAGAAAATAGAGACTGGCTTACACAGGACACCCAATCTTCAACAGCTTCCGCTAAGAACCTGGACGCACCATCCTCCTCCAGCTCAGCTTTGGTCACCTGCTCTCAAGTTGCCACTCTCCCGCCCGCCGCCACCACCACCACTACCACCACAGCCATCACAGCCACTTCACTTGATCCCTCAGAGGAGTTATTTACACATAAGTTGGATGAAATTAGTGATGCACAACCATTATTGCCAGGGGATGTAGATAACAGGGATATGTCTGAGTCAGGCAGCATTACACACATGGACGTACAGTGTGATGATGATGATGATGATGTTGTACCCGCTGCTGCTTCCTTTGCTGAGGTGTCAGATACAAGTGAAGTAGTTGATGATGACAATGTGTCCGTGGATGCCACGTGGGTGCCTGCTCAAAGAGAAGAAGAAGAGGGGGAAAGTTCAGAAGGGGAGACAGAGAGAAGGAGGAGACGAGTTGGAAGCAGGGGGAGGTCGTCGCAAGGAGCTAGTGGCACAGTCAGACAGCATGTATCGGCACCCGGGGTCAGCCAGACAGCACGCCAATCAACGCATGCTGTTGCCACCACCAGAATGCCGTCATTGCAAAGCTCAGCAGTGTGGCTTTTTTTGTGTGTCTGCCACTGACAACAGCGATGCCATTTGCAACCTGTGCCAAAAGAAACTGAGTCATGGGAAATCCAACACCCAACTGCTTTGCGTAGGCACATGAACACACATGACAAACGCCTATGGGATCAACACATGATGACGAGTAGAAGCAGCACACAAGCTCAAAGCCACCATCCTCCTCCTGGTCCAGCATTTTCAGCCACGTCAACCACTGCTATCCTCCTTGCCCCCTCTCAACCACCCGCCACTCCGCCTCTCACCTGGAGCAGTTCCATCTCATCTGCTCACAGTCAGGTGTCTGTAAAGGAAATGTTTGAGCGTAACAATCCAATGTCACAGAGTCACCCCCTTACCCGGGGTCTGACAGCTGGCTTGACGGAACTCTTAGCCCGCCAGCTTTTACCATACCAGCTGGTGGAGTCTGAGGCCTTCAAAAAATTTGTCGCAATTGGGACACCACAGTGGAAGGCACCCGGACAATTTTTTTTGTCATTGAATTTGGGCAAGTTTTCACATGTGCCGTGCATGGCACATGTGTTGAATCTCATCGTACAACGCTTTGTGTCTAAGTACCCAGGCTTACAGGACGTCCTCAAGCAGGCCAGGAAGGTGTTTGGCCATTTCAGGCGTTCCTACACGGCCATGGTGCACTTTTCAGACATTTAGCGCCGGAACAACATGCCAGTGAGGCGCTTGATTTGTGACAGCCCGACACGTTGGAATTCAACACTCCTAATGTTCGACCACCTGCTCCAACAAGAAAAAGCCGTCAACGAGTATTTGTATGACCGGGGTGCTAGGACAGCCTCTGCGGAGCTGGGAATTTTTTTGACACGTTACTGGACGCTCATGCGCAATGCCTGTAGGCTCATGCGTCCTTTTGAGGAGGTGACAAACCTAGTCAGTCGCACCGAAGGCACCATCAGCAACCTCATCCCATTTGTTTTCTTCCTGGAGTGTGTCCTGCGAAGAGTGCTGGATCGGGCTATAGATGAGCGTGAAGAGGAAGAGTTGTGGTCACCATCACCAGTAGAAACAGCCTTGTCATCATCGCTTGCCGGACCTGCGGCAACGCTGCAAGAGGAGTATGAGGAAGAGGAGTCAGAGGAGGAATGTGGCTTTGAGGAGGAGGAAGACCAACCACAGCAGACATCCCAGGGTGCTCGTTGTTGTCACCTATCTGGGACCCGTGGTGTTGTACGTGGCTGGGAGGAAGAACAGACCATCAAAGACATCAGTGAGGAGGAGGAACGGGAAATGAGTAGCTCGGCATCCAACCTTGTGCAAATGGGGTCTTTCATGCTGTCATGTCCGTTGAGGGACCCTCGTATAAAAAGGATGAAGGAGAACGACCTGTACTGGGTGGCCACGCTACTAGACCCCCGGTATAAGCAGAAAGTGGTGGAAATGTTACCAAATTACCAAAAGTCAGAAAGGATGCAGCAGTTCAAAACCAAACAAAAAAATATGCTTTACACAGCTTATAAGGGGGATGTCACAGCACAACGGGAATCTAACTGGGGAAGAGGTGAAAGTAATCCTCCCCCTACCACGACCACGGCGGCAAGGACAGGACGCTTTACAGATGTGTTGTTGATGGAGGACATGCAGAGCTTTTTCAGTCCTACACATCGCCACAGCCCTTCGGGATCCAGCCTTAGAGAACAACTCGACCGACAGGTGGCAGACTACCTCGCCTTAAATGCAGATATCGACACTCTGAGGAGCGATGAACCCCTTGACTACTGGGTGTGCAGGCTTGACCTGTAGCCTGAGCTATCCCAGTTTGCGATACAACTTCTGGCCTGCCCCGCTTCAAGTGTCCTGTCAGAAAGGACCTTCAGTGCAGCAGGAGGCATTGTTACTGACAAAAGAAGTGGCCTCGGTCAAAAAAGTGTTGATTACCTCACCTTCATTAAGATGAATGAGGCATGGATCCAGAAGGGACTGACAGTAGGGGATACGCTTAACTAACAAAAGGCCTGATGACATGCCTTGGTCTCAAAATGGTCCCCACGTTGCTGTATTTAATGTCTTCATACCGGATGACTTTCGTGAATTCTCCGCCACCAACTAGGGTTCAAGCCGCAATGTTTTAGTCACCTTTCTGCCTTGAAAACATCAATTTTTACGGCCGCTGCTACAACAGCGGCTGCAACAATAACATTGTTTTTCAGGCATGTGTACATGCCTAATTTTTCTGGCCTCTGGTGCTGCACTGTGGCTGCAAAGACAAAACAAAAAAAATAGGCACATACAAGTGTCAATTCCCCTTTCGTGATCGTTACCTTGTTGTGGTGAAGGGGCTTGCGTATCACAATGAAGCGATCATCACCTTTATGAGTGTGTTGGCAAAGTTGCCACACCCCAGATGATAAGGCCGTTGCTTCAATATGATCAGACCAAAAGCGATTGGGACGGCTGGATGTTTTATCATATAATTTTTTATTTTATTTTTTTAAGTTGTATGGGTGGGTTTTTAATACATAAAATAAAAAAAATCATAATAAAGTTTCTTAATAGTTTATTAGAAATAATGCAGACAATTAAAAAAATCCCTATCAATTCCAATACAAATCAAGTACAAAGCTCAGAACTAAATTATTCCAGAATGTCGTAATGGTTCGTTAATTCGACAATGGTTAATCAATTCGACACACGTCCCCGGATAGGGGACGTAACAGGGATTAAACCGATAGGAATAGTACTAGTTGAGACACCACTCATATAGGGTGTCACAGCACATTGCTCCTTGCACGCGCAGTGCCCCAACTTGGGAGTAAGAGGACCGACCAAGCTGCTTTTTCCATATCCCGATTCCTAAAATCAATTCAGTTTGATGTCACTGTGAAGGCAGTCGAAGGTACCCAGCCTAATTTTTTTTTCACAAAATGCAATCTTACCCTGATATGGGACGTAACAGGGATAAAACTGATGATAATAGTACTACAGAAAATAGCAGTCATATCGAGTGTGACAGTAAATTGCGCGGGCAGACGCAGTGACCGTGGCACGGATTCAAACAAAGGGGAGGGAGCCAGCGTTTTCTGAACCATCTCCCTGTTCAAAAAATCAATTTAATAAATGGACCCCAGATTGGGGATGTCACGTAACAGGGATTAAACTGATGAGAATAGTACTACAGAAAATAGCACTCATATCGGGTGTGACAGTAAATTGCACGGCGCAGACGCAGTGACCGTAGCGTGGATTCAAACAAAGGGGAGGGAGCCAGCAATTTTTTAACCGTCTCCCCGTTCAAAAAATCTATTTAATAAATGGACCCCAGATTGGGGACGTAACAGGGATTAAACTGATGAGAAGAGAGAACTACAGGAAAAAACACTCATATCGGGTGTGACAGTAAATTGCGCGGGCAGACGCAGTGACCGTGGCGTGGATTCAAACAAAGGGGAGGGAGCCAACGTTTTTTTAACCATCTCCCCGTTTGAAAAATCCATTTAATAAATGGACCCCAGACTGGGGACGTAACAGGGATTAAACTGATGAGTAGAGTTGAGCGAACACCTGGATGTTCGGGTTCGAGAAGTTCGGCCGAACTTCCCGGAAATGTTCGGGTTCGGGATCCGAACCCGACCCGAACTTCGTCCCGAACCTGAACCCCATTGAATTCAATGGGGACCCGAACTTTTCGGCACTAAAAAGGCTGTAAAACAGCCCAGGAAAGAGCTAGAGGGCTGCAAAGGGCAGCAACATGTAGGTAAATCCCCTGCAAACAAATGTGGAAATGAATAAAAATAAAATAAATAAAAATTAACCAATATCAATTAAAGAGAGGTCCCATAGCAGAGAATCTGGCTTCACGTCACCCAACACTGGAACAGTCCATTGTCAGATATTTAGTCCCAGGCACCCAGGCAGAGGAGAGAGGTCCCGTAACAGAGATTCTGGCTTCATGTCAGCATAGAATCAGTCTGCATGTCATAGCAGAGAATCAGGCTTCATGTCAGCCACCACTGTAACAGTCCATTGTCATATATTTAGGCCCAGGCACCCAGGCAGAGGAGAGAGGTCCCATAACAGAGAATCTGGCTTCATGTCAGCAGAGAATCAGTCTGCATGTCATAGCAGAGAATCAGGCTTCACGTCACCCACCACTGTAACAGTCCATTGTCATATATTTAGGCTCAGGCACCCAGGCAGAGGAGAGAGGTCCCATAACAGAGAATCTGGCTTCATATCAGCATAGAATCAGTCTGCATGTCATAGCAGAGAATCAGGCTTCACGTCACCCACCACTGTAACAGTCCATTGTCATATATTTAGGCCCAGGCAGAGGAGAGAGGTCCCATAACAGAGAATGCACAAGGGGATGGACAGGTCCTGTGGGATCCAAGCCTGGTTCATTTTTATGAACGTCAGCTTGTCCACATTGGCTGTGTTTGTCTGTAATGACGCCCACTGCCGTGATGAATACACGTTCAGACAAAACGCTGGCCGCCGGGCAGGCCAGCACCTCCAAGGCATAAAAGGCTAGCTCTGGCCACGAGGACAATTTAGAGACCCAGAAGTTGAATGGGGCCGAACCATCAGTCTGTACGTGGAGAGGTGTGCACACGTACTGTTCCACCATGTTAGTAAAATGTTGCCTCCTGCTAACACGTTGCGTATCAGGTGGTGGTGCAGTTAGCTGTGGCGTGTTGACAAAACTTTTCCACATCTCTGCCATGCTAACCCTGCCCTCAGAGGAGCTGGTCGTGACACAGCTGCCTTGGCGACCTCTTGCTCCTCCTCTGCCTTGGCCTTGGGCTTCCACTTGTTCCCCTGTGACATTTGGGAATGCTCTCAGTAGCGCGTCTACCAACGTGCGCTTGAACTCGCGCATCTTCCTATCACGCTCCAGTGCAGGAAGTAAGGTGGGCACATTGTCTTTGTACCGTGGATCCAGCAGGGTGGCAACCCAGTAGTCCGCACACGTTAAAATGTGGGCAACTCTGCTGTCGTTGCGCAGGCACTGCAGCATGTAGTCGCTCATTTGTGCCAGGCTGCCCAGGGGTAAGGACAAGCTGTCCTCTGTGGGAGGCGTATCGTCATCGTCCTGCGTTTCCCCCCAGCCACGCACCAGTGATGGGACCGAGCTGCGTTGGGTGCCACCCCGCTGTGACCATGCTTCATCCTCATCCACCTCCACCTCCTTCTCATCCTCGTCCTCCAGTAGTGGGCCCTGGCTGGCCACATTTGTACCTGGCCTCTGCTGTTGCAAAAAACCTCCCTCTGAGTCACTACTAAGAGACTGGCCTGAAAGTGCTAAAAATGACCCCTCTTCCTCCTCCTCCTCCTCCTCCACCTCCTCCTGGGCCAACTCCTTTTCCATCATCGCCCTAAGTGTTTTCTTAAGGAGACATAGAAGTGGTATTGTAACGCTGATAACGGCGTCATCGCCACTGGCCATGTTGGTGGAGTACTCGAAACAGCGCAACAGGGCACACAGGTCTCGCATGGAGGCCCAGTCATTGGTGGTGAAGTGGTGCTGTTCCGCAGTGCGACTGACCCGTGCGTGCTGTAGCTGAAACTCCACTATGGCCTGCTGCTGCTCGCACAGTCTGTCCAGCATGTGCAAGGTGGAGTTCCACCTGGTGGGCACGTCGCATATGAGGCGGTGAGCGGGAAGGCCGAAGTTACGCTGTAGCGCAAACAGACAAGCAGCGGCAGGCTGTGAACGCCGGAACCGCGAACAGACGGCCTGCACTTTATGCAGCAGCTCTGACATGTCGGGGTAGTTGTGAATGAACTTCTGCACCACCAAATTCAGCACATGTGCCAAGCAAGGGATGTGCGTCAAACCGGCTAGTCCCAGAGCTGCAACGAGATTTCGCCCATTATCGCACACCACCAGGCCGGGCTTGAGGCTCACCGGCAGCAACCACTCGACGGTCTGTTGTTCTATACCCCGCCACAACTCCTGTGCGGTGTGGGGCCTGTCCCCCAAACATATGAGTTTCAGAATGGCCTGCTGACGTTTACCCCGGGCTGTGCTGAAGTTGGTGGTGAAGGTGTGTGGCTGACTGGATGAGCAGGTGAAAGAAGAGGAGGAGGAAGCTGAGTAGGAGGAGGTGGCAACAGGAGGCAAAGAATGTTGCCCTGCGATCCTTGGCGGCGGAAGGACGTGCGCCAAACAGCTCTCCGCCTGGGGCCCAGCCGCCACTACATTTACCCAGTGTGCAGTTATAGAGATAAAGCGTCCTTGGCCGTGCTTGCTGGTCCACGTATCTGTGATTAGGTGGACCTTGCCACAGATGGTGTTGCGCAGTGCACACTTGATTTTATCGGATACTTGGTTGTGCAGGGAAGGCACAGCTCTCTTGGAGAAGTAGTGCCGGCTGGGAACAACATACTGTAGGACAGCAAGCGACATGAGCTGTTTGAAGCTGTCTGTGTCCGCCAGCCTAAATGACAGCATTTCATAGGCCAGTAGTTTAGAAATGCTGGCATTCAGGGCCAGGGATCGAGGGTGGCTAGGTGGGAATTTACGCTTTCTCTCAAATGTTTGTGAGATGGAGAGCTGAACGCTGCCGTGTGACATGGTTGAGATGCTTGGTGACGGAGGTGGTGGTGTTGGTGGTACATCCCCTGTTTGCTGGGCGGCAGGTGCCAACGTTCCTCCAGAGGCGGAGGAAGAGGCCGAGGCGGCAGCAGCAGAAGAGGCCGAGGCGGCAGCAGAAGAAGAGGCCGAGGCGGCAGCAGAAGAGGTAGCAGGGGGAGCCTGAGTGACTTCCTTGTTTTTAAGGTGTTTACTCCACTGCTTTGCATGCAGGTGCCTGGTCATGCAGGTTGTGCTAAGGTTCAGAACGTTAATGCCTCGCTTCAGGCTCTGATGGCACAGCGTGCAAACCACTCGGGTCTTGTCGTCAGCACATTGTTTGAAGAAGTGCCATGCCAGGGAACTCCTTGAAGCTGCCTTTGGGGTGCTCGGTCCCAGATGGCGGCGGTCAGTAGCAGGCGGAGTCTCTTGGCGGCGGGTGTTCTGTTTTTGCCCACTGCTCCCTCTTTTGCTACGCTGTTGGCTCGGTCTCACCACTGCCTCTTCCTCCGAACTGTGAAAGTCAGTGGCACGACCTTCATTCCATGTGGGGTCTAGGACCTCATCGTCCCCTGCATCGTCTTCCACCCAGTCTTGATCCCTGACCTCCTGTTCAGTCTCCACACTGCAGAAAGACACAGCAGTTGGCACCTGTGTTTCGTCATCATCAGAGACGTGCTGAGGTGGTATTCCCATGTCCTCATCATCAGAAAACATAAGTGGTTGTGCGTCAGTGCATTCTATGTCTTCCACCGCTGGGGAAGGGCTAGGTGGATGCCCTTGGGAAACCCTGCCAGCGGAGTCTTCAAACAGGATAAGAGACTGCTGCATAACTTGAGGCTCAGACAGTTTCCCTGGTATGCATGGGGGTGATGTGACAGACTGATGGGCTTGGTTTTCAGGCGCCATCTGTGCGCTTTCTGCAGAAGACTGGGTGGGAGATAATGTGAACGTGCTGGATCCACTGTCGGCCACCCAATTGACTAATGCCTGTACCTGCTCAGGCCTTACCATCCTTAGAACGGCATTGGGCCCCACCAAATATCGCTGTAAATTATGGCGGCTACTGGGACCTGAGGTAGTTGGTACACTAGGACGTGTGGCTGTGGCAGAACGGCCACGTCCTCTCCCAGCACCAGAGGGTCCACTAACACCACCACGACCATGTCCGCGTCCGCGTCCTTTACTAGATGTTTACCTCATTGTTATTGTTCACCACAACAACAAAAATATTATTTGGCCCAATGTATTGAATTCAAATTCAGGCCTTTTTTTTACAGACACCTAACACTATCTGGCTATCTATTTAGGTACCGTATTACACTAATACAGGCACAGCAGTAACCACAGATTTAGCTGAATATAAATTTGAGGCCTATTATTTAGGCGCTGGATGACAGGTATACGTTTACGTACAGAATTAGGATGGTATATGCACAGCAGCTTGTGTGTTAAGTTATTGAGAATGACCCTAACAGCACCTTGCATCTAATATACCCTTTTAGGGATAAATTTAAAGTAGGCCTGATACAGCAGAAACCACTAATTTAGAGAATTGCTAAATTGGGAATTGTATTTCAACCCAGAACAAAAACTGTGCTTTGACGGACACTAAATAACTTGCCCAGCCACAGCAATAACCACAGATTTAGCTGACTATAAATTTGAGGCCTATTATTTAGGCGCTGGGTGACAGGTATACGTTTACAGACAGAATTAGACTGGGCTATGCACAGTAGCGTGTGTGTGAAGTTATTGAGAATGACCCTATCAGCACCTTGAATCTAATATACCCCTTTAGGGATAAATTTAAAGTAGGCCTGATACAGCAGAAACCACTAATTTAGAGAATTGCTAAATTGGGAATTGTATTTCAACCTAGAACAAAAACTGTGCTTTGACGGACACTAAATAACTTGCCCAGCCACAGCAATAACCACAGATTTAGCTGACTATAAACTTGAGGCCTATTATTTAGGTGCTGGGTGACAGGTATACGTTTACGTACAGAATTAGGATGGTATATGCACAGCAGCTTGTGTGTGAAGTTATTGAGAATGACCCTAACAGCACCTTGAATCTAATATACCCTTTTAGGGATAAATTTAAAGTAGGCCTGATACAGCAGAAACCACTAATTTAGAGAATTGCTAAATTGGGAATTGTATTTCAACCCAGAACAAAAACTGTGCTTTGACGGACACTAAATAACTTGCCCAGCCACAGCAATAACCACAGATTTAGCTGACTATAAATTTGAGGCCTATTATTTAGGCGCTGGGTGACAGGTATACGTTTACGGACAGAATTAGACTGGTATATGCACAGTAGCCTGTGTGTGAAGTTATTAAGAATGACCCTATCAGCACCTTGAATCTAATATACCCGTTTAGGGATAAATTTAAAGTAGGCCTGATACAGCAGAAACCACTAATTTAGAGAATTGCTAAATTGGGAATTGTATTTCAACCTAGAACAAAAACTGTGCTTTGACGGACACTAAATAACTTGCCCAGCCACAGCAATAACCACAGATTTAGCTGACTATAAACTTGAGGCCTATTATTTAGGTGCTGGGTGACAGGTATACGTTTACGTACAGAATTAGGATGGTATATGCACAGCAGCTTGTGTGTGAAGTTATTGAGAATGACCCTAACAGCACCTTGAATCTAATATACCCTTTTAGGGATAAATTTAAAGTAGGCCTGATACAGCAGAAACCACTAATTTAGAGAATTGCTAAATTGGGAATTGTATTTCAACCCAGAACAAAAACTGTGCTTTGACGGACACTAAATAACTTGCCCAGCCACAGCAATAACCACAGATTTAGCTGACTATAAATTTGAGGCCTATTATTTAGGCGCTGGGTGACAGGTATACGTTTACGGACAGAATTAGACTGGTATATGCACAGTAGCCTGTGTGTGAAGTTATTAAGAATGACCCTATCAGCACCTTGAATCTAATATACCCGTTTAGGGATAAATTTAAAGTAGGCCTGATACAGCAGAAACCACTAATTTAGAGAATTGCTAAATTGGGAATTGTATTTCAACCTAGAACAAAAACTGTGCTTTGACGGACACTAAATAACTTGCCCAGCCACAGCAATAACCACAGATTTAGCTGACTATAAACTTGAGGCCTATTATTTAGGTGCTGGGTGACAGGTATACGTTTACGTACAGAATTAGGATGGTATATGCACAGCAGCTTGTGTGTGAAGTTATTGAGAATGACCCTAACAGCACCTTGAATCTAATATACCCGTTTAGGGATAAATTTAAAGTAGGCCTGATACAGCAGAAACCACTAATTTAGAGAATTGCTAAATTGGGAATTGTATTTCAACCCAGAACAAAAACTGTGCTTTGACGGACACTAAATAACTTGCCCAGCCACAGCAATAACCACAGATTTAGCTGACTATAAATTTGAGGCCTATTATTTAGGCGCTGGGTGACAGGTATACGTTTACGGACAGAATTAGACTGGTATATGCACAGTAGCCTGTGTGTGAAGTTATTAAGAATGACCCTATCAGCACCTTGAATCTAATATACCCGTTTAGGGATAAATTTAAAGTAGGCCTGATACAGCAGAAACCACTAATTTAGAGAATTGCTAAATTGGGAATTGTATTTCAACCCAGAACAAAAACTGTGCTTTGACGGACACTAAATAACTTGCCCAGCCACAGCAATAACCACAGATTTAGCTGACTATAAATTTGAGGCCTATTATTTAGGCGCTGGGTGACAGGTATACATTTACAGACAGAATTAGACTGGGCTATGCACAGTAGCGTGTGTGTGAAGTTATTGAGAATGACACTATCAGCTCCTTGAATCTAATATACCCTTTTAGGGATAAATTTAAAGTAGGCCTGATACAGCAGAAACCACTAATTTAGAGAATTGCTAAATTGGGAATTGTATTTCAACCCAGAACAAAAACTGTGCTTTGACGGACACTAAATAACTTGCCCAGCCACAGCAATAACCACAGATTTAGCTGACTATAAATTTGAGGCCTATTATTTAGGCGCTGGGTGACAGGTATACGTATACGGACAGAATTAGACTGGTATATGCACAGTAGCATGTGTGTGAAGTTATTGAGAATGACCCTATCAGCACCTTGATTCTAATATACCCTTTTAGGGATAAATTTAAAGTAGGCCTGATACAGCAGAAACCACTAATTTAGAGAATTGCTAAATTGGGAATTGTATTTCAACCCAGAACAAAAACTGTGCTTTGACGGACACTAAATAACTTGCCCAGCCACAGCAATAACCACAGATTTAGCTGACTATAAATTTGAGGCCTATTATTTAGGCGCTGGGTGACAGGTATACATTTACAGACAGAATTAGACTGGGCTATGCACAGTAGCGTGTGTGTGAAGTTATTGAGAATGACACTATCAGCTCCTTGAATCTAATATACCCTTTTAGGGATAAATTTAAAGTAGGCCTGATACAGCAGAAACCACTAATTTAGAGAATTGCTAAATTGGGAATTGTATTTCAACCTAGAACAAAAACTGTGCTTTGACGGACACTAAATAACTTGCCCAGCCACAGCAATAACCACAGATTTAGCTGACTATAAACTTGAGGCCTATTATTTAGGTGCTGGGTGACAGGTATACGTTTACGTACAGAATTAGGATGGTATATGCACAGCAGCTTGTGTGTGAAGTTATTGAGAATGACCCTAACAGCACCTTGAATCTAATATACCCTTTTAGGGTATATTAGATTCAAAAACTGTGCTTTGACGGACACTAAATAACTTGCCCAGCCACAGCAATAACCACAGATTTAGCTGACTATAAATTTGAGGCCTATTATTTAGGCGCTGGGTGACAGGTATACGTTTACGGACAGAATTAGACTGGTATATGCACAGTAGCCTGTGTGTGAAGTTATTAAGAATGACCCTATCAGCACCTTGAATCTAATATACCCGTTTAGGGATAAATTTAAAGTAGGCCTGATACAGCAGAAACCACTAATTTAGAGAATTGCTAAATTGGGAATTGTATTTCAACCCAAAACAAAAACTGTGCTTTGACAGACACTAAATAACCTGCCCAGCCACAGCAATAACCACAGATTTAGCTGACTATAAATTTGAGGCCTATTATTTAGGCGCTGGGTGACAGGTATACGTTTACGTACAGAATTAGACTGGTATATGCACAGTAGCGTGTGTGTGAAGTTATTGAGAATTACCCTATCAGCACCTTGAATCTAATATACCCTTTTAGGGATAAATTTAAAGTAGGCCTGATACAGCAGAAACCACTAATTTAGAGAATTGCTAAATTGGGAATTGTATTTCAACCCAGAACAAAAACTGTGCTTTGACGGACACTAAATAACTTGCCCAGCCACAGCAATAACCACAGATTTAGCTGACTATAAATTTGAGGCCTATTATTTAGGCGCTGGGTGACAGGTATACGTTTACAGACAGAATTAGACTGGGATATGCACAGTATAGAGTGTGTAAAGTTATTGAGAATGACCCTATCAGCACCTTGAATCTAATATACCCTTTTAGGGATAAATTTAAAGTAGGCCTGATACAGCAGAAACCACTAATTTAGAGAATTGCTAAATTGGGAATTGTATTTCAACCCAGAACAAAAACTGTGCTTTGACGGACACTAAATAACTTGCCCAGCCACAGCAATAACCACAGATTTAGCTGACTATAAACTTGAGGCCTATTATTTAGGCGCTGGGTGACAGGTATACGTTTACGTACAGAATTAGGATGGTATATGCACAGCAGCTTGTGTGTGAAGTTATTGAGAATGACCCTAACAGCACCTTGAATCTAATATACCCTTTTAGGGATACATTTAAAGTAGGCCTGATACAGCAGAAACCACTAATTTAGAGAATTGCTAAATTGGGAATTGTATTTCAACCCAGAACAAAAACTGTGCTTTGACGGACACTAAATAACTTGCCCAGCCACAGCAATAACCACAGATTTAGCTGGCTATAAATTTGAGGCCTATTATTTAGGCGATGGGTGACAGGTTTGGGTTTACAGACAGAATTAGACTGGGATATGGCCAAAAAATAACCACACTATTGATGGTTAAATGCACTTGGTGTGACTGCTTGACCAACCACACTATTGAGGGTTAAATGCACTTGGTGACAGGCTCAGCTTGCCCCTGATGTAGTATATGGCCAAAAAATAACCACACGATTGATGGTTAAATGCACTTGGTGTGACAGCTTGACCCTGATGTAAGATTTAGCCAAAACACAACCACACTATTGAGGGTTAAATGCACTTGGTGGCAGCTTGTGCTGGCGCACCACAAGACACAAAATGGCCGCCGATCACCCCAGAAAAAAGTGAATGAAGAACGCTCTGGGCAGCCTAAAAACAGTGAGCAGTTGAATAGCAGCAGTTTAATGATCCACAGCTGCAGATCGATTACTGAATGTAGTCTTTTGGATGAGTTAATCACTGCCTAATCTCGCCCTAATGTCACAGCTGCAACCTCTCCCTACACTGATCAGAGCAGACTGACGTGCGGCGCTACGTGACTCCAGCTTAAATAGAGGCTGGGTCACATGCTGCACAGGCCAATCACAGCCATGCCAATAGTAGGCATGGCTGTGATGGCCTCTTGGGGCAAGTAGTTTGACGCTTGTTGATTGGCTGCTTTGCAGCCTTTCAAAAAGCGCCATGAAAGCGACGAACACCGAACCCGTACCCGGACTTTTACAAAAATGTTCGGGTTCGGGTCCATGTCACGGACACCCCAAAATTCGGTACTATACAGTTCGGGTTCGCTCATCTCTACTGATGAGAAGAGAGAACTATAGAAAATAGCACTCATATCGGGTGGGACAGCAAATTGCACGGCACAGACACAGTGACCGTGGATTCAAACAAAGGGGAGGGAGCCAGCGTTTTTTTAACCATCTCCCCATTCGAAAAATCAATTCAATTCACCTTTCCGGGACCCTTGTTGTTGTACGTGGCTGGGTGGAGGAAGAAACCTTCAATGACATCAACGGGATATGGCTAGCTTGGTATCCAACCTTGTGCAAATGGGAAGTTTGCGGTTGGGCAAATGGACTGTTTGCGGTTGTTTGCGGTGCATTAAAAGGGGAGTTTGGTCTGTCAATGTCTGTGAAGCGGGCGTAATCCTTACACTACCTGATCGATACAACATCATACCTGATCGTATACACACACTGGATGTTTTAAACCACGTTGTTCAAAAGAAATTTGGATTGTTAGGTGATATATGCCCTTTATGGATTAAAATCCAACTCTACGTCAACTATGTAATTTTCCATGGGAGTTTTGCCATGGATCCCCCTCCGGCATGCCACAGTCCAGGTGTTAGTCTCCTTGAAACAACTTTTCCATCACTATTGTGGCCAGAAAGAGTCCCTGTGGCAGGGGCGTACATACAGGGGTCGCAGTTGCGACCGGGCCCGGCCCTCCAGGGGGCCCGGCCGCCTGTGGACCCCTGGCCCCGCCCTGCAGTAGTGCTGTGCCTGCCTGTATAAACCAGGCGGCCGACCCGGGGCCCGCCTCCCGGGCCCGCCTCCCAGTGTTATGTGCTATGTGCCAGCCCTACCCTCCTTCAGTCTCCTCCCCCTGATTCTCCTCCCCCTGATTCTCCCGTGGGTGCGGCGGTGCGGCGTGCCTCGTCATTTCCTATTGGGCGGCCGCACGGACATGACGCTTCCCAAGGCTGCGCAGACACACAACGACGCCGAGACGCAGCAGGGAGAAGGCGCCGGAAGCTCGCGAAGATGCAGGTGCCTGTCCGAAATGAAGATAAGATTAGATTTGTAAAGAAAAATAAAATAAAAAAAAGGTCTTCATAATTGCTCAGAATAGACTCAGAGTAGGGTCTGCTGGGGGCTGGCAGGGGCTGGCTTTATAACTAGCTCTCCTATATTTCTGTAGCCGGCAACCTCTGACTGCCCAGTTGGGCTGAAACTACTACACCCAACATGTTCTGGCAGTAATAGTAAATGGATATTGGTGCCATTCTGAGCTACCAGTCTATATAATACATATGTATTATATAGACTAGTAGCTCAGAATTACACCAATATCCATTTACTATTACTGCCAGAACATGTTGGGTGTAGTAGTTTCAGCCCAACTGGGCAGTTAGAGGTTGCCGGCTACAGAAATATAGCAGAGTTAGGCTACTTTCACACCTGCGTTAGGTGCGGATCCGTCTGGTATCTGCACAGACGGATCCGCACCTATAATGCAAACGCTTGTATCCGTTCAGAACGGATCCGTTTGGCTGCAAGCAGCGTTTTGGTGTCCGCCTCCAGAGCGGAATGGAGGCTGAACGGAGCCATACTGATGCATTCTGAGCGGATCCTTATCCATTCAGAATGCATTGGGGCTAAACTGATCCGTTTTGGTCCGCTTGTGAGAGCCGTTTCAGGGCTCTCACAAACAGTGCAAAACAGATCAGTTCATCCCCAATGCATTCTGAATGGATAAGGATCTGCTCAGAATGCATCAGTATGGCTCCGTTCAGCCTCCATTCCGCTCTGGAGGCGGACACCAAAACGCTGCTTGCAGCCAAACGGATTAGTTCTGAACGGATACAAGCATTTGCATTATAGGTGCGGATCCGTCTGTGCAGATACCAGACGGATCCGCACCTAACGCAGGTGTGAAAGTAGCCTAACTCTGCTATTGGTGGAGGGATGTTGGGGGGGCGGCGACGGGGAGGGGGGCCCCATGGTTCAGTTTTGCACCGGGGGCCCCATGGATTGTGTGTACGCCACTGCCCTGTGGGTTTTAAAATTCGCCTGCCTATAGAAGTCAATGGTGGTTCGCCTGGTTCGCACGTTCGCGATCATTTGTAGAAATTCGCGTTCGCCGTTTGCGAATGGAAAATTTTATGTTCGCAACATCTCTATTGGAGAGTAACGTGTCTGGGATTAGAGGCAATGTATGGGCTGTAAGCATGGCGACTGTGGGTCGCATGGTGGATCTGACTCAGGGATGGAGATGGACAATGTGTCTGACCCTGAAGTTGGAAGTATTAACACAAGGCCAGAAGATTCCTAAGATGAGTTCGTGGTAAGTGGACTCAATACAGATAGTAGTGTGGGATCTAGTCATGCTAGGATGGTTAATGTTTTGCGCCAAGTCAAATCGCTATGTGCCCAGACAATGTATTGTGCACGGCGGCAAGCTATCCGTTGTTTTGCATGCAGGGAATACGGTCACATTGCACGATATTGTAATGTTGCTAATGGCTACAGACACAGGTTTGTTAAGTACCCCAGAACCACACCTAGAAGTGAAGTGGTTTATTCAGCAAGGTGGGGTCCCAGACATGCTTCTTTGCAAAGGCAGAGAACCCAGGAACTGCCAAGGTCTTTGATCAATGAAGCAGATTTTAAATCACAATTTGAACGGTTAAAATGTGAAAATGTGAAGCTCAGAGAGGAAAGAGATCGGTTCCTGGAATTCAGTAGAGTTTCTAATTTTTGTGTGCCAAAGAAGGGTACATTAAGGGCTTTGTAAACCATTTTAACTCTTAAGTTAAAGACCTAGTTTGAATAAAAGCCGGTTTTGGGACCTTGTAATGTTAAATCCTGCTTCTCTGGTAAAATGAATCTGAAGCTGTTTGGGGCTGGGCAAATTAACATTTCAATGACTGGGTGGGTAGAAATTCTCCTGTACGGGTTAAGGGGAACCCTCCAGGACATTGATTTGGTAATTCAGTCCTATACAATTGTATGTGTTCCTAAGGTTTTGGTTTTGTATCTGAGTTTTGGGTTTTAAGTTAAAATTAACTTTTTACTGGATCTCAATGTATGTAACAAGACTATATGCAACTGAAGTTTTCTATATAGTTTTTTTCTCTCCTCTTTACAGGTCTTCTACTAATCCATTTTTATTTTTAGGTTTTGTTGTTGTAATCAAGTTTTAGCTTTTTCATATTTTGGCATCTTTTTCAGTTTTATTTTGAGTTAGTTTTGTTTGGGTATTTCTTTGATTAATTTATATTTACAATTTTCTGCAGTTCTATATTCAATCTTAACATACTTTTTCCCTTCTATTACTCTTTTCCAAGTGACGGTTCTACACTCCAGGACTGGAGAAAAGCGGGTCTCAATTATTGGCTAGTTGTGGCTGACCAAACGCAGGCGTAGCACAGCTGTGTGTATAGCCCTTTAGGAGGCATACTGGGAATCCAGCAAAAGGAGCTCTGGCTTAAATGCCCTGTTGGAGTGGAAATAGCATTGAGAGTAGCAATAGGCCGCCCTCAGTGCAAGAGATTTCTAGCTGTCCGACATAGGCTGTGTAAAAGTCGGGGTCAGGCAGACGTACCGTAAGAATGAGCCGGGCGGTACCCTCCATGTACGGTCAAAAGCGTGTCCCCAATAGTTCCCCTCGTGGGGTCAGACGGCTGCTTAGTACATGAGATCTAGTTATGGGGTGAAGGCCACAAAGCCCCTTAAAGAATGGAGTAGGTGGTCCAAGGGAACTAATTGGAGTATCCCTCTGGACGTTAGGTAGCGCAATTGTGGCTGCAAAAGTCAATCATGGTAATTAAGCAGGGCGTACAGAACCCAGTTTTAATCCGGAAGAACCGAGTGATATACGGCCTGGCCTGAGGGGTAAACTGAGTTTAGGGATCCGATGCAGGAAGCAGAGGAGGCTCTATCTGGGCTTACTTTGCTGAAACTGTCCGGATCTACTAAACCCGGGCCTACTGAAACAACCAGTACCCGAGGTAAGTGAGTCCCTAACTGTCACTTCCACCTCCACTACTGAAAGGGTTGATTTTCTCTTTCTCTCTCTCTCTCATCCCTCCCTCATCCCTCTATCTAACCTTGAGACGATGCACCATGTTTAATCGAGCTTCTCTTCATCCTGGTTTTAACGACGATGAGAAGGGGGGAAAGTGGTGCAGAAAACAACGATCTTCAAACTTTCTAACCTCTCAAATGTCAATCAATTTCTAAACCATCACAACTGCCTTTTCTTTGCTGGTACTTGGGTCAGATTTTTGCAAAGAAGGTAAAAATCACGGCCGATCCATGGCCTGAATGTTCCTCTGTAACCCTTTTATTCCATCAGGTATGCCCCCAGGCAGCCAAACGGGTTATCACCGGATGTCCACCACCAGTGTTCATTCTAGTCAACCAGGTGATTGGGTCGTGCTAAAGAAACATCCGAGGATGGGACTAGAGCCGAGATATCTTGGGCCTTTCCAGGTGCTGCTGATGATGCCAACCTCTCTGAAGTTCGAGGGACAAGACAACTGGATACACACGGGTCACTGCAAGAAGCTGCTCAACTAAGTCAAAGAATGCAGAGTATCACTTTTGTTTATTACAAGGAGGCATTTGTTGATAGACAATACATTCCTAAAGGCTAATATTAATACTAGCTCTGGCTCCTGCTCCTCGCTTGTTAATCCTGTATGGGTGTTCGGGCAGCTAGGCGACCCGTAGATGTGGGATCCTCCAGTTGTGAGGAAGGTATACGGTTATGCCTTGCTAGCAGACACCATTGACAAGGGTCAGGCCGATACTGACAGGAGCAGGGCAGAGGCGGAGCTATGACTAGTGAGGATTGGAATCCTTTTTAAAGCTTTGGGAGGTCTTGGGGATCACTGGTTTTCCATTGGATCCGGGCGAAAGGAAATAGGACATGTACTTATGTTTTTTGTTTCCATTCCTTCTATACACCGGAGTGAGATGTTCCTGATGTCTAATCCCGAACAGACACGATAACCTGAAGATCAAGGACCAGAAGCAGAGGATTCCAAACCAGCCGGCGACCAGCGCGAAACACCACCTCCTGAGTCAGCTCTCAAAGAAAAGAATCTCAGAGTCAAGATTTGTTTTAAGCTACGTGTCAAGATTGACTTTCTGTTTTCCATCATCTGTTTTGTTTTATGGATTCAGGACTTTTTTCCTAGACAAGACAGTTTTTTTTCAAAGAAGAAGATCGAGATTCGTCAAGGGACACTGGGGAGCATATGACAAAGAGGAGGGACTGTTGTGGAAATTTTATTAGGATGTGTATTTAATATATTGTGTATTGTCATCATGTCTCTCAGTGTCAGGTAAACCATTGGAGTGGATATCTTCCCGTGTATGTCCTGTCACAGCTGCTGGGCGCAGGGGCCTCCGTCGGCGAATGGTTCATGTCCTAAGCGCTGGGCTGTAGGCCGGGGGAGACTGATGTGTTCAGCAGAGCAGTGTTTTGTTGGCTCATGTATGGACACCGGCTAGGGGCCCCGTGCAAGACGCTGATTTATTGGCTTGGCGTGGATGCATTTGTTAAGAGAACAATATAACCAAAGGAACGTGCGTTTGTTGTCTCTAGTGCATGTGTTTGTTGGCTAGGGTATTCTAAATGATGGTGTCTTGTCTTCCTATGTCATCACTTCCTGTTCCCTTGTTTTGGGCCAGCCCCTTTTACACATTTTGTTAGTAAATAAAATAGAACAGACTGAGCAGGGCAGGGCAGATGCTCAGCAGAACTTAACATGAGAACACCTTTGGCTGATTGCAGTTGAGATTTTTAGCTTTCCTTACACAAAGATATTGGAGAGCGGATTACAACTATTTATATTTATATTTCAGGACGTTCTTCATGTAGTGGTGTAGGGTGGCGTCCTTTGCAAATGCTGCATGTGGCCTTTTTCTTACACTCCTTAGTAATATGGCCTTTTCTTAGGCATCCGAAACACAGTTGGTTATCCAGCACAATTTTTTTATTTTCTTCTGGGGACTTTGCCTTCAATTGTTGGCACTTGTGTATGGAATGGTTCTTTCCACAGAACATACACTTGAAGGTAGTCTGAAGATTTATCAGTTCTGACTCTCTACTGATCCCAGTTGTGACTTGCTGTCGTATGTATCTGGACCTTTAGCTGCTGTGTTGGATGCTGTTACTGGATTACATGCTATCTGTGCTTCCTTACTGATGAATTCAGAGAACTCTTTAAAACTTGAGAAGTCCTTACCTAGATCTAATTTTTCAGTCACATAGCGATTCCATCTAGAAGCCACTTCTTCAGGTAGCTTAGTTAGCATCCTGTGGTTTTCTAGATAGTCGTTCAGTACTTCCAGTCCTTGAACACGTGGGATGGCATTACTGCATGCTTGCAGGAAGTCACCGTTCTCTTGGAGTCTGAAGTGTTCTTTTGGACCTATTTTAGGCCAGTTATTCAATTTCTCTCTAAAAGTTATTTGTACTAAGAAAGGATGACCATATCTTGCATTTAATTTTGCCCAAGCTTGCTTGTAGGCTTCTTCATCTTTTCTATAGAAGTTACCTTCAAGAACTTTCTTTGCTTCCTCACTAACATATCTCTGAAGGTGGAATAACTTGTCGATTGGACTGAAGCAATGATACTCAATGATCATTTCAAAACTTGCCTTCCACTCTATGAACTTCAGTATGCCTCCTGAAAATACAGTGGGTTCTGGCACGGGAAATCTAGCGAGGACTGTTTTCTGTTGTCCTGTTGGGACAATTGTTGTAACATTCTCCTGAGCGTTGCTGTGGCATCTAGGAATAGAATCATCTGGTTCTGTATTCTCACTTAGTTCTGAATTAGGTTAGTCATTTTCTTTATCTTTTCTGGTAGAGATAGAGTGTGAATTCACACACCTTTTTCCTAACACTAGACTAGGCCTCTCTTTGTTTTTATGAGCAGGGCTGGAAGGATAATAATTTATTTCATCACTACATGCTGGATATTTCCTTGATATTTCCTTGAATCTATGACTTCTCTGACTCATAGCCTCCTCAGGTACTCTGAGTCTGGCTTCTATGATCTTAACTTCTTTCTGCCTTTCCAGACTTTTCAATTCAGCTTCCATTTGATGGCTCTGTGCCTCCATTTCAGCTTCCATCTGATGGTGTTGTGCATCCTTTTCAGCTTGCTTTTCAGCCATCAGTTGATGCTGGGCCTTGATGGCAGCTTCCATCTCAATTTCTGCTTTCTTGACAGCAAGTTGTTTAGTTAATTCCTTTCTTTTGGCTGAAGTATTTGAGGACTCTGATATGTGGGTGTCACTTCTGCTAGCGAAGGAAGTCACACTTGAGATTGTGGTTCCCCCTAAGGACCTAGCATAGTCTCTCATAAAAAGCTTGTTCATTCTACTTCTTGCTTTAACTTCTTCATAGTTTTCTGCAGATGATGGTTTTCACTGTGGCTGAATATTCTTTCCATGCTCCCTGCTGTAAGATTTTTATTTCATTGGTCTTGGCAGCCATTTTACATTAACTTTGGCAGTGGTGTGAGGTAAGATGAGTGGAAACTGAGGTCTGATATAAAGTTCAGTGAGGTAGAAATCATGGATTTACTAAGCATGATATGATAGACTCAGACACACCCCCTCTACACAGAACTGCTGTCTGAGACGAGAGACTGCAGAGTGCTGTCTGAGGAGAGAGACTGCAGCGTGTTGTCTGAAGAGAGGGAGACTGCAGCTTGCACCTTCCTGTCTCTTATTGCTGCCCTGCACAGACCTCCTGCCCCTACTTCTTATATGAATCCCCCTCAGGGCCCCTTCCACCTACTTGTGTAGTGTCCCACCAGGTAAAGGTGGGCACTGCACAGGTTAATGTGTTGCATTGCATTAAATGTCATGTGCATGTTTTTCCCTGTATTATCTGGGTGTCAGGCCTGTCAGGGTGTAGTTTAGCCTCCCAGACGTTAGAGGGAGCTGGAGAACCCTAGTTACATATAGGAAGGCCCAGACAGGGAAGTGTTAGTGCATTCCAGGGGACTAGAGGAGTCAGCTCGTCCACCTGAAGCTCCTGAGGCTAGGATCAGCTCAGTAGAGACACCCCAGTTGAAGGATCCAACCTCCTGGGAGAAGCTTACAGTTACCCACCTGATAGGAGGAGGCGTCCCAGGGTAAGCGAAGTGACCCTGATAGGCAGAAGATCTTAGGAATCATAGCAAGCAGTATAATACCTGAGGAAGGAGGTAACCAAGGATATAAGCCACCCTTTTAGGCATCCGGGCCTTGGGAGTTATCAAGCCTGAGTAGGAGTTCTGTAAAGGACAGTGTACAGTGATTCTAGGAAAGGTACAACCTGCTGCTGAGTGCTTGTGGAATTTACCCTCAGTGTAACTTGCATGACTATTGCCTGCCATATTTGTGAATAAGCCCCTTTTGTGGAACTGTAATCTGAAGACTGTGCTACACCTGCTGTACAAAGTTGGATTGTCCAGTAAAGTTTACGTTTGGTTCGCTGCATACTTGTGTACCTTCATCATTCCAACCACCAACCGGCGTGCCACCGTCCAAAGGCACTGGCGTCACGAATACCACAGGGACCTTGCCCCAGGCATACAAAATACCTGTAACATCCAGGGCACCTCAACTACCATCAGGCCTGGTCCCTATCTACAGAGCGTGCCCCAGAGGAACTGTGTCTACCTCTCCTTCACTGCCACGCGCCTGCCCAGGGTTCTTCAAATATAGTGAGTACCCTCGATTGCCCATAACTGTGACCTCACTTCGTCATTCCCTGCAGGTCTGGCGTGTTGCATAAATTGGCGTCACGAACAGGATACGAATATTCCTGCGCCATTGCGGATACAAAAACTGTGTGCTGAAAATTATCTTAAAGTGACAAGCCCTAATTATTTTATTGCAAATTGCTGGGCCAAAGTGAACTGTAATAATTGCGGTGTGAAGATTGCATTGTATGGACTATTTTCTGCCGATTTGAGTCACCGCTTGCTGTCAGTGAATAGACAGCCATATTGCTCATTTAACCTGATCGGATTACAAGTGCGCCTCGTGGAGCTGTTTGGCGCGAAAAAGAGGACTTTGGCGCGAAAAGAATCAGGCGGAGCCATCGCCCAGCCAACCAGGAAGAAGAACCCCGCCCACCGGAGTCCCGGAGCTACGAGAGGCCGCGCCTACCTGCTGACGCGGTACGCAAGACGTCCGACACCCGTAGCTGCGCATCTCGCGAGACTTGGAGCGAGCACCACCGGAGTGAGTACTGACTTTAAAAACTTTTACCGGCTTCTCCGCTTACCTGTCCGGAAGCTCCCCGACCCCTGCCAAGCCACCGGAGGGATCCCCGCTAGTCGTGAAAGACTTGTCTAAAAAAAAAAAAAAAAAGTTTAAGTTACTGCCATAGCCGCTCCGGTCCGCTCCGCTACATTTAAAGGGCCATACCCACCTAGCAACGCCATGTCCGCGGTTGAGGAAATCGCACAGGCAGCCCCAGTCGTGCCTGCTGAAGTACCCGCAGCCGACTCTGGGCCCCCTGCCGCCGCGGCACCGCCAAGCCTGATGCCGCTAACCATGCTGTACTATTTCGGGGCCCCCTGGTTCCCACGTTATTCAGGGGAAGCCCACAAGTTAAAAGACTTTAAGGAACAAATACTGGCTCTGTTCCGGCTTTATCCCATCAATGCTGAGCAGCAAATGGAGATCCTCTTAGCTCAATTAGAAGGGGCCGCCCGCAGGGAAGTAATGTCATGGCCCCGTTCTGAGAAAAATAGCCTGGAACAGATCTTTGAACGTTTGGGCACCACGTTTGAAGCCAGAACGGTGTCAGAAGTTAAAATGCGTTTCTTCAGCAGAAAACAGCAGCCTGGAGAGTCGCTCCGTGATTTTGCCCTGTCCTTACAGGAGACGCTGAGAGCTGTAGTCCAAGTGGATCCTAAAGAAGCTGAGGACCAGGACCGGACTCTTAGAGAGCAATTCATTGCAGGCATAAGTACTGAACATTTAAAGGGCCAGCTGCGGATGTTGTCAGCTCAACACCCTCACTGTACATTCTTGGATTTTAAAGAGTTGGCCATCAGCATACTGGGCCAGAACCCTGCTCCAGGGCCAGCAACCTTCCCTGAACCCCAGGCTTGTCAGCCAAAGACTATTAATGTGGGGTCCGCAGGAGTCAGTCAAGCCACCCAAGCTCCAGTCACGGATGTAGTGGCAGCATTAATGGAGCAAGTGAACTATCTTACGGCCCAGAAGTAGAAAACAGCCTGTAGAAAGTAGAAAACAGCCTGTCTGCCAGCATTGCAAGAAATATGGACATACCGAATCCATGTGCTGACAGTTAAACGACTAACCCCTGAGGCAGAGGACCGCCCCTCGGGAGGTAGAACAGAAGGTCCAAAGGATCCAAACTGGATGCCTAAGTATGTCGGGTCCCGTCCGAAAATTAATATATGTATCAACGGGATACCCTTTGAAGCCCTGGTGGACACCGGGTCACAGGTCACCACCATTCAACGGCCTGCCTTTGACAAGTTCTGGGATCCAAGTCTCCTCACCCAGCCACCAGAGTCCTGGCTAGATATTATCGCTAGCAACGGTAAGCCAGT
Source organism: Bufo gargarizans (assembly GCF_014858855.1). Lineage (NCBI taxonomy): Eukaryota > Metazoa > Chordata > Amphibia > Anura > Bufonidae > Bufo > Bufo gargarizans. The sequence goes on along the minus strand of NC_058088.1, from coordinate 127,837,587 downwards.
GAAAGTGCATGGGTATTGGGAACCTACTCTTCAGGTGGGAGAAGCCACCCTGCCACAGCAAGGCGTGATTGTGGTACAAGCCGGAGGTAAAGGAGGACACCCCGTGATCTTAGGGACTAATGTTCTTAAAAATTGTTACTCCGAAGTGCTTGAAGCATTGAACCAAACCATATCATCCGCCTCACCTGCTTCCAGAAGAGTTATTCAGAAAACTATTAGCGTGCTGTGCGCTCAACAAAGGTTCGCCAACAAGAAAGGAGAAATTTGCACTGTCCGGATCCGGGATAACCGGCCGGTGGTTTTGCCTCCAAATTCCCAGATCATCCTGTGGTGCCGTGCTGTATTAGGGATCCAGGGCCAGGACTATCAAGCCCTAGTGGAACCTATTCCTATTAAGGATCATCCTTTCGTACGGACAGCCAAGAGCATGGTGACCGTGTCCCAAGGTAAAGTGCCTGTTCGTTTAATCAACTTTGGTGATCATCCCGTTACCCTCTTTAAACATTGCCCCGTTGCTCAGCTTTTACAGGTGTCTTTCCAGGATGTGATCCGTCTGCCTGCAGCGGAGGCGTTCCAGACCGCGCAGAACAGCAGCACCCCTACGGCATCCTGGTGGGAAGAACTACATGTGGGGAACGAATCCAACCCAAAGGAGCAAATAGAGGGGGTCCTGAAGCTGGTGAAGGAGCACCACCAGGCTTTCAGCAAACACTCTACAGACTATGGAGAGGTCAGTGTGATCAAACATACCATACCCACTGGCTCTCACCCTCCTATTAAGGAGAGGCACAGACCCATACCACCTACTACCTATCAGTCTGTGAAAGAGATGATACAAGAGATGAAAGACTCTAACATAATCCGGGACAGCCATAGTCCCTGGGCTGCGCCCCTAGTACTTGTTCGAAAAAAAGATGGCGGCATAAGGTTCTGCGTGGATTACAGGAAAATTAATCAAATCACCCACAAGGATGCATATCCATTGCCACGCATCGAGGAGTCCTTGACTGCCCTGGGGTCATCAGCCTATTTCTCCACCTTGGACTTAACCAGCGGGTACTGGCAGGTACCCATGGCCCCAGAAGATCGAGAAAAGACTGCTTTTACTACACCTATGGGCCTGTTTGAATTTAATTATATGCCGTTTGGACTGTGTAATGCTCCAGGGACGTTCCAGAGGCTGATGGAACGTTGTTTAGGCCATAGGAATTTTGAGACGGTGCTATTATACCTGGATGACGTCATTATATACTCCAAGACGTATGAGGACCATCTAAAGCACCTGGGTGAGGTGTTTCAAGTTCTTTCTAAATATGGCCTCAAAATCAAGCCATCCAAGTGCCACCTGCTGAAACCAGCCGTCAGATATCTCGGGCACATTGTCAGTGCCGAATGAGTACAGCCTGACCCTGACAAACTTGCGGCTGTCCGGAACTGGCCTACTCTTACGACCGTGAAAGAGGTGAGAAGCTTTCTCAGTTTTGCAGGGTACTATAGGCGATTCATCCCGCATTTCGCACAAATCGCGGATCCCATCCAGGAACTCTTGAGGGGGCATCCAAAGAAGAGCCCAAAGACTCCTATTCCTGTTGAATGGAATGAAGAGCGGGAAATTGCCTTCCAACTCCTAAAGCAGAAGTTGACTGAACCTCCTGTTCTGGGTTACCCAGACTATCAGAAGCCATTCCACCTCTACACAGATGCCAGTAAAAGAGGCCTGGGGGCCGTGTTGGCTCAAGTGCAAGATAACAAAGAAAGGGTGATTGCCTATGCCAGCAGATCCCTGAAGGGAGCTGAGAAGAACGACCAGAATTACAGTTCTTTCAAGCTGGAGTTTCTTGCCTTAGTGTGGGCTGTGACCGAAAAGTTTAAGGACTATCTCGCTGCCACACCGTTTGTTGCCTTCACAGATAATAATCCCCTGGCACATCTGAATACAGCCAAATTAGGGGCACTGGAGCAAAGGTGGGCCTCCCGCCTGGCCAACTATGATTTTACCGTGAAGTACCGGGCAGGCCGCTCCAATGAGAACGCTGATGCTCTGTCACGACTCCCCACTACAGAAGCCCTAGATGAACCGAAGGATGCCTGGGAAGAGGTGGAGATGCCAGCGTTTTATAACAAATTTACCCAGCAGGATAACATACGTACTGAAGTTTCCCCTGCTGCTGATCCTTCCTCATCAGATGGTCCTGAGTCCAGAGGCGATCAAGAAAGATGGATTAAGCTCCAGTCCGAAAGTAGAGTCCTCGGTGAACTGCTCGACTTCCTTACCAGTGGAAAAGTCCCTGAGAGGATCCGCAGGAAGAGTGCAGACCCAGAGCTAGTGAGACTGTGGAGACATCGCCATCAACTGTTCCTTCAAAAGGGCCTGTTGCTCAGGAGGAGTCTGGATCCAGTGTCCTATGATAGAGTGTATCAAATTCTCCTGCCACGCCGGGATGCCAGCCTGGTGCTGGATATGTATCACAACCAGTCCGGACACTTCGGTGTGCAAAAGACTGAGGCCACCATTCGCAGAAGATTCTATTGGATCGGGATGAGAGAAGATATCGAGAAATGGTGCCGAGAATGCACTGCCTGTGCTGTGGGGCGAACTGAACGCCATGACCAGAGGGCGCCTCTCCATCCCATCGTAAGTAAGGCTCCTTTAGAACTTGTTGCCATTGATCATGTAAAGTTAGAGCCGAGTCGCTCAGGGTATACATATGCCATGACTATAATTGATCACTTCACTAAGTTTGTCGTAGCAGTGCCTGTGAAAGACCTGACAGCAAAGACCACAGCGGAGGCGTTCTGGAAGCATTTCCTGCTGCCCTACGGTTGCCCAGAAAGGATCCTCACCGATCAAGGGTCCGCATTTGAGTCACAGCTGTTCCATGAGATGTGCCTGCTACACAACTGCCAGAAGGTCCGGACCACCGCCTATCATCCGCAAGGTAACGGACTCTGTGAGAAAATGAATAAGACTCTCATTGAAATGCTGAGAGCAGTACCCCCTGAGACGAGGGGAGATTGGCCTACTTTGTTGCCGCAGCTTATGTACACTTACAACAACACCATCCACTGTTCCACCGGTTATACCCCGTTCTATTTGATGTTCGGCCGACAAGGGAGATTGCCTGCGGACCACTCCCTAGGGGTACAGGTGCCAGATGAGATCAACCCACTGCCCAAGACTGATTGGGTAGTGGAACACCAAAGGCGTCCTCTTAATGCTAAGGAGATTGTCCAGGAACGGATGGAGATTTTTCGAGAAAGGCAGCAGAAGGACTTTGACCAGACTGCCCATGCGGGACCCCTGGCTCTAGGAGACAAGGTATGGTTGAAAAACAACCACCGGACCAGCAAGTTGGACAGCAAATGGGAAAGGATTCCCTATCTTATCACTGCCATACCTAATGCTGCGGCCCACATTTACCAGATCTCCAGGGAAGGAAAAGGTCCCCAAGTTGTTCACAGGAACCGTCACAAGCCCTGTATAGAAGGAGAACCAGCGGCGGAGGAGATGGAACCTGAGCCTACTGAGGAAGAGTTGCCGGCTCCACCTATGGACCCTATGCAGGCTGTGGAGAACTTAATCCATGATAAAGAGCCGCTCCACTGGGCCCTCACGCCTTGGTTGAATTTATTGGTTCCTGCTCCTGTTCCTGTTAGCCCTCAGCCTCCTGAAGAAGCTCCAGAGGCAATGGGCTCTTCTGACGTTCCTGAAGCCAGTTAAGAAGAATCCCTGCCAGTAAGGAGGTCTACCCGTTCTACCAGGGGGCACCGACCTGTGAGGTTTGTGGACTACGTTATGGGCCCAGGTAGCCCCTCACGGGAAACCCCTGTTTAACCATTGCAAGCCTGGGTACGGACTCATGCTGTTCTTTGAGCCTCCAAGGACTTCTGTTTATCTACATTTTATATGGACTATCCTGGGTTATTGATACGCTGTGCCAGGTCAGCGCCCCTGTTCCCTCACCTTATCCTGAGAGAAGAGAACGACGCCCCTTGTCATCACTCCTTTCAGTGCATTTAATAATTGTTACATTGTTAATGTGGTGAATATTGCATATGTATGTTCTCTGTTATCTTTCAGGTTGCCGCTTCCAGATGGGCGGACCCGTGTTGCGCCGAGGACGGGCAACGTTATAGCGTGGGGGTATGTAGTGTCCCACCAGGTAAAGGTGGGCACTGCACAGGTTAATGTGTTGCATTGCATTAAATGTCATGTGCATGTTTTTCCCTGTATTATCTGGGTGTCAGGCCTGTCAGGGTGTAGTTTAGCCTCCCAGACGTTAGAGGGAGCTGGAGAGCCCTAGTTACATATAGGAAGGCCCAGACAGGGAAGTGTTAGTGCATTCCAGGGGACTAGAGGAGTCAGCTCGTCCACCTGAAGCTCCTGAGGCTAGGATCAGCTCAGTAGAGACACCCCAGTTGAAGGATCCAACCTCCTGGGAGAAGCTTACAGTTACCCACCTGATAGGAGGAGGCGTCCCAGGGTAAGCGAAGTGACCCTGATAGGCAGAAGATCTTAGGAATCATAGCAAGCAGTATAATACCTGAGGAAGGAGGTAACCAAGGATATAAGCCACCCTTTTAGGCATCCGGGCCTTGGGAGTTATCAAGCCTGAGTAGGAGTTCTGTAAAGGACAGTGTACAGTGATTCTAGGAAAGGTACAACCTGCTGCTGAGTGCTTGTGGAATTTACCCTCAGTGTAACTTGCATGACTATTGCCTGCCATATTTGTGAATAAGCCCCTTTTGTGGAACTGTAATCTGAAGACTGTGCTACACCTGCTGTACAAAGTTGGATTGTCCAGCAAAGTTTACGTTTGGTTCACTGCATACTTGTGTACCTTCATCATTCCAACCACCAACCGGCGTGCCACCGTCCAAAGGCACTGGCGTCACGAATACCACAGGGACCTTGCCCCAGGCACACAAAATACCTGTAACATCCAGGGCACCTCAACTACCATCAGGCCTGGTCCCTATCTACAGAGCGTGCCCCAGAGGAACTGTGTCTACCTCTCCTTCACTGCCACGTGCCTGCCCAGGGTTCTTCAAATATAGTGAGTACCCTCGATTGCCCATAACTGTGACCTCACTTCGTCATACCCTGCAGGTCTGGCGTGTTGCACTTGCTGTGTCCACCCTTCCTGTGCATCCAGGGCCCCGTGCCCCTGTCTCACTACTATGCCTGTTATTATGGGGGCATCTCAACCTTCTAATGTCACAGGGTCATGTGACTGTGCCCCCTACCCTGTACTGTGCCCCTTACCTTGTACTGTGTCCATTTATACCCTGCATTGTGCCCTCTTAACACACCCTGTACAGTGCCCCTATGGCGGTGTTATCACTGTATGGCGGTGGTATCCAATAACTGGATGGCCATAACTGCATCCCTTTCCCTGCCCACAACACCTTTATTAGACCTGATGCATGTACAGGAAAAATATGCAAATTGCGGTGCTAAGGACCTTTGCTCCACAATTTGTTTAAAAAATACGCCTAACAGACGTATTTCTGTATAATAAATGCCCCCTAATTGTTTTATTATTCGGGGGTAGGGCTAATCTCTTCATATCTTATAGATTCTAGTGTATTATACTGTGCCTTGTATTTCCCAGTAGATAAATGATCCTTGGGACACAGTCCTCACCCCTGACCACCAGGACCAGGCAGCGCTCTGTCAGTACATGGCGGCCTCCCCTCCGCTGTGTACTGGGGCTTATTCTGACACTAGGACTGGGTTCACATGACATTTTTGACAAAAATATATACATTAACACATGCCTGGAGTGCTGCACATTGTATACATAAAACCAATATGAAAAACATGACGTGAACACACTGGGAGGGGGGATGCTAAAATTTTCTGTGGGGACCAGTCAATTCTAGCTACATCACTACACAGCTCCTTCTCTCCTCCAGGCCTGGCCCAGCGGTGACATTGTGACATGTGTCTCACTGCTGCAGTGGGTCAGAGGAGAGGAGGTTAGTGAATGACAGGACCGCCGGCTCCCATGGGCTCCAGCAATGATAGGTATGTGAGGGGGCCACTAGGGGATCATTAGATTGTGCAGGCCCCTTACACAGTATATTGACCCCCAGTGCCCCCATTTAGTATAATGATCCCTATACAGTATAACTCCCAGTGTGGGGGTGACTGGGGGTTATTATTCTGAATGGAGGGCCACTGTGGGGTCATTATACTGTGTGTAGGAGGGGGCATTGGAGGGTTATTATACTGTGTGAGGGGCCACCAGTGGTCATTATACTGTATTGTGGCCACTGGGGGTCATTATACCGTGAGGGAGCCACAGGGGGACATGTAAATGTAAAAAAATGCCTCAAGGGGGCCCACTTGGATTTATCGCCCAAAGGCCCACATTAACCTGGAGCCAGCCCTGTTGACGGGACATGCTTCCCATCTGAGAAAACTGTCCTATTCTAAAAGAGCTATGTATTATTACAGATCCAAGATCCAAGCATTGTAGTACAAACCGGGTTCCAAAAAAGTTGAGACACTAAACAAATTGTGAATAAAAACTGAATGCAATGATGTGGAGGTGCCAACTTCTAATATTTTATTCAGAATGGAACATAAATCACGGAACAAAAGTTTAAACTGAGAAAATGTACCATTTTAAGGGAAAAATATGTTGAATCAGAATTTCACGGTGTCAACAAATCCCCAAAAAGTTGGGACAAGTAGCAATAAGAGGCTGGAAAAAGTAAATTTGAGCATAACGAAGAGCTGGAAGACCAAAGAGGACAAGGACAACCCAAGTTGTTATCAACGCTCAGTTCAGAAGCCTGCATCTCTGATGGTATAGGGTTGCATGAGTGCGTGTGGCATGGGCAGCTTGCATGTCTGGAAAGGCACCATCAATGCAGAAAAATATATTCAGGTTCTAGAACAACATATGCTCCCATCCAGACGTCATCTCTTTCAGGGAAGACCCTGCATTTTTCAACAATATAATGCCAGACCACATTCTGCATCAATCACAACATCATGGCTGCATAAGAGAAGGATCCGGGTACTGAAATGGCCAGTCTGCAGTCCAGATCTTTCACCTATAGAGAACATTTGGCGCTTCATAAAGAGGAAGGTGCAACAAAGAAGGCCCAAGACGATTGAAGAGTTAGAGGCCTGTATTAGACAAGAATGGGAGAGCATTCCTATATCTAAACTTGAGAAACTGGTCTCCTCTGGTCCCCAGACGTCTGTTGAGTGTTGTAAGAAGAAGGGGAGATGCCACACAGTGGTGAAAATGGCCTTGTCCCAACTTTTTGGGGATTTGTTGACACCATGAAATTCAGATTCAATATATCTTTCCCTTAAAATGGTACATTTTCTCAGTTTAAACTTTTGTTCCGTGATTTATGTTCTATTCTGAATAAAATATTAGAAGTTGGCACCTCCACATCATTGCATTCAGTTTTTATTCACAATTTGTATAGTGTCCCAACTTTTTGGGAATCCGGTTTGTATGAAGTCTGCCAGCAGGACAAGGTATACTCTTTTGAGCAGGACCCTACACTAACACTACTACCTTTTCAGTACTAGAATGCTGCACAGGAATGATGGCAGGCTGAACAAGGCACCCTTCTCTGCTCCAGCTGTTCTTTCAACCAGTGGCATGTGGGCACTTATAGCCCCCACAGGCTGCACAAATTCTGCTTATCCCATCAGCTCAGTGCACTATCGCTCCCAGCTTGCTCTGCACTGTGAAAGGCAATCTCAGTAAGGCAGCAGGAGTCCAACTCTCCTTGCAGCCTTCCATATTGCAGAACTGGTGTCCCTTGTAATAAATCACACCAAGATATTTTGTAATTGATCAGAAGTGTTATTTTATTTTAGCACATGTGGCTTAACATGCGGCCATAAAGCATGTGAACATTTTCGGCAAGAATACCTTCGTCAGACACTGTGACTAGAATAGGGTCAGGAAAATGTGCACCAAGATGTGCCCTAGGGAACCAAGGGCCTGTACAGTAGAAAAACTGTTCTATGTAGAGCAGTTGATGCCTATTGCATTAGTTTTAAATAAAATTTACTTCAGGGCCTGTATTTCCTATTTTAAAATGCTTGAGAGTTTAGCATGATTTCGAATTGGATTTTCACTTGCTGATCCTGGCAGTAACACACGTTCTGTCAAAGAATGACAACACTTACTCATCCCTCCTTTCAATCAGGGCCGGTGCTACCATAAGGCAGACCAAGCGGCCGCCTTAGGGCGCACCCTGGGGGAGGGCGGAAAAATGTGACATGGAAGGGGAGAAATGTGACATGGGGGTCTGATGGCTGACATTGGGGGCTGATGGCTGGGGGATGATGTCTGACATGGGGTTCTGATCTGAGGTCTGATTAACATTGGGGGTCTGATTGGGGCTGTGAGCTGAGGTCTGATTAACATTGGGGGTCTGATTGCTGGTCTGACCTGAGGTGTAATGGAAAATATTTTTTTCTTATTTTCCTCCTCTAAAACCTAGGTGTGTCCTTAAACCAGCCATTGTCTGAAGCAGAGAGAAGATACCAGGACCACAGAGAGGAGAAGCGGGGAAGGGGGGGGGGGGGGCGCCAAAATGTAGCTTTGCTTGTGTTGGCAAAAATCCATGCACCGGCCCTGCTTTCAATGCAAGGGTGAGGGTTAGGAATGAGAGTGCATAGCGCACGGACTCCACCTCACCGCCCTTCTAGGTGCAATCAGTATGCACACCCCCTTTCAATAATTAGTTGTCCACATCAGAGTGCCAGCTTACATTAGCTGTAACCATCAGTGTGCTCCCTTAAATAATTGCAAAAGGGGGCAGCCAATTTTTATATGGGGCACATAATAATTTGTTGTCCACATTGGAGTTGCATTGGCGTTGGTTGTCCCCATGAGAGTGCTCCGTTATGTTGACTCCTGGCACCTCAAATGAACCTCCTAAGGGCAATGTGTTCAACCTCAATGCATGGTATTGCAATACCATCCATTTCAGTGTGAAGAGGTTAAAAAAAAAGTAGTGCATGAAGCGTGCAGTAGAGTGCATTAATCGCATGGGGGGGAGTTGGCTATGGCTGGAGAGGACGAAAGCTACTGTTCCATCCTCCAGTGCTCAGTGGGGAACAGAGGAGGACCCTGGGTGTCACTGGCAATTGTGGTCTGGAAGGACCAGCTACTTGTTCCGTATCCAGTCTGTGGTTTGTGGTGCAGCAAAAAGGCAAGTGTGAGCTATCTGGTGGCTGGTGTGGGCTCATATAGTGTGCTCTATGTACACACAACTATATAGTGCTGACACTCACTCATGCCACTCCCGATATAACGATGTAGTGTACAATATCCGCCTGCTCCCCTCTTTCTCCGATCCTCCCCAGCTGCCGCGCAGCCAGAGTACTGATACTGCTGCTCTAGCAGGAGGCTGAAGGGGCTCTCACTAAGCGCAGCACAAACCACTGGTGACCAACTCAACCAGGGCTGGGCTGGCCATTGGGCATACCGGGCACAACTCAATCATCCTGATTGTGATCGACCCTGCCTGCTATGCCAAAATGGCCTGCTCTGTGCTCTCAGATAACTGGAGCCACAGAGCAGACAAAGAGAAGAGCCACTCAAGCCCAATCACCAGCGGCGGACATCAGACCTCCATCTAAACCGATCGGGAAACACTATGCGGGACACTGTGCAGTCTGAGGGGAGACACAGGGACCAGACTGAGGGGACATGGGGCTGACTTAGGAGACACACAGGGGCCAGAATATAAGATGGAGGTGGGCAGGATATGAGGAGGAAATGTTGGTGCTGCTGCTCCAGATCAGGCTGCAGGCTCTTCAGGTAGTACATGTCCCCGGGGCTGGTATTGGGCATGGCTGAGGGTGCTAGAAGGCTCAAAGTATGGCTGATCATGAACATAGCATCAAGGTTGTTACCGCTCTCTACTTTTTCACTTCCACTCTTGGAAACCCATTGTAGGTTTGCTAGGCTAGACCTCAACTGAACAGTCCACCTATGATTTTGAGGACAGGCTTTGCCAGTCAAAGACAACTAGCCAGCTTTGGAGGCAACGAATACTAAGTAACACCATTGTAGAAGTTAGTAATATTAATATAGTGGTAATATTATAATATTTCGTTTTCAAGGGTTGCTGCTTACTTAACACTCATTTATACACCATGGACCCATATTTATCCTATACTTGCTTGTCCCCTATAGAGCCACTACTATATGCGCCAACTATAGAGTCAACACTATATATACTGTGTATATATAGAGTCCCCTGTAATTAGTCGGCCGCTTTAGGCGAATGGCCCTGCTCCTTGATTGTGCTGTTTGGCCCTGCCCTCAGATTGTGACCAGGTGGGGACTGTTGGGGGCCATGTGATTGGCCTGCTTACTTCAAAATATCCAAACCTATTTTTGTCTCAGGCAGCCCTGCCCTCAACTTTGGGTTGCGACCTACTATTGGGTTGAGAACCACTGCTCTAAGTGAAGAGTAGAGCATGAACCAAGATGAGTTTTGAGGCCAAAGTGGATATTATTAGGATCCCAGCCCCTCTTAGCTAATTTAAAGAAGAACTATGAGGTGACAAATTTTCACCCTCCTTATAGTTTTAGCCGACCTATGACAATGGGACTGTCACAGGTCGGCTCAGTAGATCAGGAAATGGGCTCTCTGCTGTGACAGGGGAGGGACTGGGTTCCCCCCCGCACTGACTGGCGGAAAGGACGGGGGAGGGGGCGGGTATAGCTAACTCTGCCTCTCGATAGGCAGAACCAGTTATCACTCACGCAGATGAGCGGATCCAGACATAATTGTCAGGATCCGCTTCAGCTGTAGCGTCTCTGCGGTATAATGTGGCATCTCAGTATACCGAGAGCTGTAGCTTGCTGTATACTGAGCTTAGGGTGACAGGAGGACGCTAGTTTGTGTCCTCCCTAATCCCATAGTTCTCCTTTAGGACTGCCAATTTCCTAATCATTTACTAGTTGCATCTAAGAGTTAATGTGTCTATTGATTAAAATAAAATTGAGCTACTGTTAGATAGTACTGTTTAGCTGTAGAAAAGAATTTTGGTGATATGTAATAATTGTTTTTGTTTTTATTTTAACAGGCCAGTTCCTAATTCAAGCCCATAGGACATAAATTATCTATTTTTACAATTTTATTGTACCTATTTGTACCATGTTAGTATTGGTTTTGAAAAAATTATTTTTCATGTTTTGTTAACTGTTCAACATAATAAAATAAGTTTGTAAGATATAATGCAGTGTTATGTATTGATTTTATTATGTTTTAATGATAATTTTTATTTAGATCAGTTCTATCTCAAGGCACTCAGTGAATCCAGGTGAATTGTCAGGGAAATGGAAAAATATGGGCCAAAGTAGGTTGAATATTTGAATAGAAGATTATTTCTTCTACTTCAGTCACTTTGGGCTGGATTTTGCAGTTCACATGACATTCACCTCTTTACTTTTTAGTGAATAGGCCCTATAAAAACTGAGAGTTACAAAACTCTTGCCGTAGAATTGCAGGGCTCTTGCCGTAGAATTGCAGGGCTCTTGCCATAGAATTGCAGGGCTCTTGCCGTAGACTTGCAGGGCTCTTGCCGTAGACTTGCAGGGCTCTTGCCGTAGACTTGCAGGGCTCTTGCCGTAGACTTGCAAAACTCACTGAGACTTGCAGAGCTCTTGCTGTAGACTCGCTACTGCAACTTTGCCCTTGCTAGAGACTTTCCAAGCAAATTTGCTGCAAGTTGAAAAAGTGTCAACTAGAACTTGTGCTGCAAGTTCTCTGAAAGTGTACAACTTGCCAGAGAATGTTTGCAGCAAGTTAACAAGACTTACAATTTAATCCTGCCACAAGTTTGTGGCAGGTTATCCTTGCTATCTGGGAAGTAATAAAAGGAAAGCTCTGACCATATTCTGAAGAGCAGGATATTGCGATCTGAAGGTTGCTGGAAAAAAATTCTATCTTAAGGAGACTTGTCTTTTCTTGATGTGATGTGATGCTCTGCTCTGACTTGCGATGCTCTGTGCAGACTTGCGATGCTCTGCACTGAGTTGCGATGCTTTGTGATGACTTGCGATGCGCTGGCTTGGATACGCTGCTGCTGACTTTGGGCCTAGCGGCGGGAATCTAGCTGACTGCAGTATGTGGTCTCTCAATGTATAGCGGTGCAGGCACTCTAGCTCTGGACTTTGGCCTCGCACCATGCGTCTCTTTCTCTCTCTAGGGATCGCAGGAGGGTTGGCGCTCTTTCTCTGACTATTTTGCCTTTCTCTGCACTGAGTTGCAATGCTTTGTGATGACTTGCGATGCGCTGGCTTGGATACGCTGCTGCTGACTTTGGGCCTAGCGGCGGGAATCTAGCTGACTGCAGTATGTGATCTCTCCATGTATAGCGGTGCAGGCACTCTAGCTCTGGACTTTGGCCTCCCACCATGCGTCTCTTTCTCTCTCTAGGGATCGCAGGAGGGTTGGCGCTCTTTCTCTGACTATTTTGCCTTTGCTGTTCTGCATCTTAAGAGTCGGCTGCAATTTGACTAATGCACACGTTCTATGGCCTTTACGGTAGCTCCGCTGAGGTGTCTTTGCTTGCTCACTCAGGGAACAGTTGCTGCGCGGCGGTATATGCTGGCGCTTCGCTGCTCTAATGCGTTCTTTACTGTGCAAGTTGAGGAGCGCTATCGCTTTGCCCTCTAAGGGCTATAGTTCCACTGTGGGAGGCGCAGCCCTATGAAGTGCCTTTTGCGCTGTGGCATTAGAAGAATTGTGAGATCTCTGACTTTTAGTCTAACCAGGCTGTCTATTACTCTGTAATTCCTCTAGAGCCGTTCTATGGAAACAGTAGGTTTAAAGAGTACACCAAATGCTTCAAATAACATCTTTATTAACTTAAACTTTTCTCCATATAAAACACTGCCACCTCCGCAGCAGATAAGATATCACTAAATGTTCAACTGTTCAATCTTGTCATTCAACATAAAATGGTGCATACATTTCTCTCTTGAGTATCTGTACTCACACTTTAAGTTATTTAAGCACTTTATGATCTCTCTAAGAGGTATATCTGAGGTTTGACCGATAGTTCTACTGATCTGTATGGAATTTGTATGGATTGCTATATGTATTTTATTTGCAGTTTGCAATTGAATTTGTATGGTTGCAATTGGTGGAACTGTAAGTAAACACATATATATCTAGTTCAGTATTCAGTTCTAAACCCAATACTAACAATATGAACATTATATATAACTTGATTTAAGTGTTAAGCAAAATACTAGTATTTTGCTGTATTTGTGAGAGGAGAGACTGATTACACGGCTACTTACTTGCACCTGTGAGGCCAGGCTGGTTGGGTACTAGGCTATTTATAGGCTCCTGTAGGCCTAGGCTGACGATGATTCAGCTGATTTCACTACCTGTGAGTCGGCTCTAGGATACAGCAGCATGGTGTGGAGGCTCCTTACGGCGATGGCAGAATGTCTTAGCAGGGCGCTGGTATTCACGGTAGGATCGGAGTGGTTTGCACGGGACCAACGCTGCGGTCCGCGACATGTAGCGCTCTGAGATGTAGCAGAGTCGGGCGCTAAACGGTTGAATGAGGGTTGTTAGTTGGTTCAAGTCATGCACGCTGTGTTTTATATCAATGGTAAGGAAAAAAGAAAAAAAAAATGCTGTGGTATTGCATTTGATGGCATGGTGCCTACAGGGCGGCATGCGATGCGCAGTACTCTGGTTCAAAGCAGAGCGGGGTGCTAACGGTCTAGGGAATGCTCGGCTGTCTAGGGGCTTGTTGGGGGTCATTGCATATAGTTGTTGGCCTAGCAGGCGCCTGGTGTAGGTATGGTCGCAGGTTTCCTCTATTGAAGAAAAAAAAAAAAGTGTGTTTTTAACATGCAGGGGCACATCCGTAGGTAACGCCAAACATGCAAGGAGTTGGGGTATGTATACCAGGGGTCTGCATGTGGGGATCCACGCAGATCAGTTGAGGTGCCCGCATTTGAGTTCTGATGCTCCTATAGGTAAGAGTGGTTTATCTATAAACTGTATGTTATGGGCACGCATGTGTCAGCGGTTCTGTGCTGGGGTATAGGTGCATTATATGTTGCCTTATTGTCGTTGCTTCAAGGTTCATGTTGATACACGTTTATGTTTTGTTTTTTGTTTTTCTCTTTTGGTGGTGCTGTGGTGACCATCCCGGAAAAAAAAAAAAAAAAAAAAAAAGCCTGCAGCATTATGTGGGGGCGTTACCTTCATAGCTATGTCCATGTGTCTGCATTTACAACTTATACTCTGTTCACCACTAGAGCTGCGTTCATGCGTTGCTGTTGCATAACATTGATACCCTGTTAGCTCAGATTGCATTCACAGCTGCGTTATACAGTGCTCTTCATGCTCACAGCTGGGCCCATACCATGTTTCAGGCACTACTCACATCCAGAGCTGCGTTCACCCACCTGTTCATACATCACTTCGGCTTCCACTTAAGGCCGCATTTTTCTTTTCATTGCTACATCATGGTTACTCAGTATTTTCTCGGGGGCAGTCAGTGCACCGCTCTGATACCGTTCTCCTAATGAACATAGCTGCTTTCCTTCAGGTTACATTTCTTCCCTCGCAGACGCTTGGCCCCGCCATTAGGGTCTCTCGCGCCTGGCAGTTAAGTCCTGTCACGACTACAGGCGATTACGAAATCCTGTCACGTCTACAGGTTAATAAGTCCTGTCACGTCTTCAGGCAATTACGAAATCCTGTCACGTCTACAGGTTAATAAGTCCTGTCACGTCTTCAGGCGATTACGAAATCCTGTCACGACTACAGGTTAATAAGTCCTGTCACGACTACAGGCGATTACGTCCCGATCCATTATCAGAGTTAAGCGGCATATGCCATCCTCTAAGTTTTTGGGTCCTTTATTAATAATAAGAAAGAATTTAAGCAGTGGCCTGGGGGATAAGTATAGGTGTAGTATTTGCTACCAGCAATAGTTGGTGTCCGAGCAGGGCCCTTAGCGAATGGTTGGACTTCATTAAGTCTTCTATCACATTCACCATTGTTATTTCAGTCTGCAGCTCCCGGGTTCAGACCTTCTTGTAATATGTTCATATGATCGTCAACATAGGGGTAAATCGTTTCTGACTACCGACCGCTTCAAAACATCAACTTTAGCTACCTCCTAAAACAACGGCACGTGACAAAGAGGTAAGGTATATAGAAGTCGCTGATATGTACGGTATATTCCGCACCTTCATCGGGCGGAGTTTTCGGCGTTCAAAGCGGGCATCGTAATGGTATGTATTTATTTACTCTAAATAAGGTCCATGCTTTTTGGCCCCTTTAGGCTGCCCTACAGCAGCAGTTACGGCACAATTCTACTGCTTGTTGAAGATAGGGTTAGATAGGTTAGGGACACCTTTCTGATAGCCGATCCGAACACAAATATATCTTATTGGCCTCTTGTTCCCATAAAACTCAGCTCTCAGTGGAGTGAATGTCTCTTCAGCTCCTGTTTCTGGTGAATAATGATTCTAGCAGCAGGAGCTAGGGGGATTCCCAGACAGGCTGTCTGTGATTGGTGAAAACTCTGGCTGTATGAGAAACTGGCTGTGATTGGTCTAGACTTCTGCCCAGTAACTACAGATTAACACTATGCTTTCTGTTGTTTCTGCTGTGTCTGAGTTTACCTTACATTACAAAATGAATCCTAAAGGGATACTATCTTTTTCTGCTTTTGTGAATACACAAAATATAACAATTATATGACATCCAAAACATGATGTCACAGTAAATAACTCTGCTTTTGTCTTTAACACATAAACATAGGAACTGTATTAAGGCTATTGGCAGGTTTAGCTGTATACACATATAAGCTATACTGGCAACCTAGGACAGGTCTTACAGTGGGATGCAAAAGTTTGGGCAACCTTGTTAATCGTCATGATTTTCCTGTATAAATCGTTGGTTGTTATGATAAAAAATGTCAGTTAAATATATCATATAGGAGACACACACAGTGATATTTGAGAAGTGAAATGAAGTTTATTGGATTTACAGAAAGTGTGCTATAATTTTTTAAACAAAATTAGGCAGGTGCATAAATTTGGGCACTGTTGTCATTTTATTGATTCCAAAGCCTTTAGAACTAATTATTGGAACTCCAATTGGCTTGGTAAGCTGAGTGACCCCTGACCTACATACACAGGTGAATCCAATTATGAGAGAGTATTTAGGGGGGGTCAATTGTAAGTTTCCCTCCTCTTTCAATTTTCTCTGAAGAGTAGCAACATGGGGGTCTCAAAACAACTCTCAAATAACCTGAAGACAAAGATTGTTCACCATCATGGTTTAGGGGAAGGATACAGAAAGCTGTCTCAGAGATTTCAGCTTTCTGTTTCCACAGTTAGGAACATATTGAGGAAATAGAAGACCACCATTTTTTGTGGTGCCCAAATGCACCTGCCTAATTTTGTTTGAACAATTATAGCACACTTTCTGTAAATCCAATAAACTTAATTTCACTTCTCAAATATCACTGTGTGTGTCTCCTATATGATATATTTAACTGACATTTTTTTATCGTAACAACCAACGATTAATACAGGAAAATCATGACGATTAACAAGGTTGCCCAAACTTTCGCATCCCACTGTAGCTGGCCAGCTACACTGGTCTCCTCATGCTGCAGCCACCTCTACACTATGTCACCTAGCCATTAGCAATACTGATGGATTATTGACCAAATGCTGACCGAGTGAAGGCAGTTACTCCATAGATGGATTATTGTTCTGATGGATCAGAGAAAGGGCAAAATAATCAGTGAAGTCGACACAAACTTACTGCTGACACCCTTCACTCTGTCGGTGGGTTCTACTTGTATAAGCGTTTAATAGAACAGGGTCTGTAGACATCTATGTGGAATCTGCTGAAGACGGTGTAAAAGGAGTGCGCTTCTTCTTGGCGCTAATATTGATCTGTAAGGCGGAGTTCATACGTGAGTTATTTTGTCAGTTTTGGCCCCGTGATTGCCCAAATAAGTGAAGTGTGCAATGATTCTAAGAGCGACGCCTGTCATCTGCATCTCATACTGACAGTATTATTTCACTACCACAGCAGACTCCCTATGTGTGTTACTGCTAGGCACAGTGTTCTACACCACTATAAAGGCTCTCTGCAGCCAGGGAATAGATGCTTTTTAACATAATTAGGCGAAAATTTATTCGGATCAAACTAAATTTTTCCCCAAAAATCCGATGAACCGGCGAATTGAATTTTTGAAAAATTCGCTCATCTCTAGATATAATTTATTTCGGTACATCAAGCACGAGGAGCGGTGATCAGATATCATGATCCCGCATGCGCATGGGACCAAGCCGGCACAAGCCTGAACTGCAAATCTCAACATTTAGATGACAACAGGGAGGATCGTCATACAGCTGAAGCTGAAACTTACCTAACACCACTCTAGGACAGTACTACTGAAAGGGCAGACCCTGGTATCAGTAAGAAGCCCTACAGCGAAACCCACCTTGTGCATTGAAAGTAAAGTGTTCTCACTGCTGCTATAATTAATTGCACTATACCAGTGGTAGCCAGCCATTTTTCGTCTGAGGGCTGCACTAGACATGGTATAAATTTCGTGGGCCAGAACCAGGTAGCTTTGACAGAAAGAAATGCAAACACTGTGAGGGGGCACGTGTGAGCATTACTAAAATACATAATACATAGGCCTTCAAATCTGCTTTGGAGGCTGCGTTTGGAACCTCTGTTGAAGATTCTGTCGAAATACCAGACAAAAAAGCCTTGTATGCAGCACTTTTGTGTCTGGTAAAAAGACAGGATCCTGAACAGAAACTGAACGTATCCCATCATAGTTGGTGGAGTCTGTTCAGCTTCTTCCGTATGGGGTGACAGGAGGAGGAGGGGAGCAGGGTCACTAGTGGGGTGACAGGAGGAGAGGGAAGCAGGGTCACTAGTGAGATGACAGGAGAAGGGGGAGCATGGTCACTAGTGAGGTGACAGGAGGAAGAGGGAGCAAGGTCACTAGTGGGGTGACAGGAGAGGAGGGAGCAGGGTCACTTGTGAGATGACAGGAGGAGGGGGAGCAGGGTCACTAGTGGGGTGACAGAAGGAGGGAGCAGGGTCACTAGTGGGGTGACAGAAGGAGGGAGCAGGGTCACTAGTGAGATGACAGGAGGAGGGGGAAGCAGGGTCACTAGTGGGGTGACAGAACGAGGGGGGAGCAGGGTCACTAGTGGGGTGACAGAAAGAGGAGGGAGCAGGGTCACTAGTGAGATGACAGGAGGAGGGAGCAGGGTCACTAGTGGGGTGACAGAACGAGGGGGGAGCAGGGTCACTAGTGGGGTGAACAGAAACTGAACGTATCCCATCATAGTTGGTGGAGTCTGTTCAGCTTCTTCCGTATGGGGTGACAGGAGGAGGAGGGGAGCAGGGTCACTAGTGGGGTGACAGGAGGAGAGGGAAGCAGGGTCACTAGTGAGATGACAGGAGAAGGGGGAGCATGGTCACTAGTGAGGTGACAGGAGGAAGAGGGAGCAAGGTCACTAGTGGGGTGACAGAAGGAGGGAGCAGGGTCACTAGTGGGGTGACAGAAGGAGGGAGCAGGGTCACTAGTGAGATGACAGGAGGAGGGGGAAGCAGGGTCACTAGTGGGGTGACAGAACGAGGGGGGAGCAGGGTCACTAGTGGGGTGACAGAAAGAGGAGGGAGCAGGGTCACTAGTGAGATGACAGGAGGAGGGAGCAGGGTCACTAGTGGGGTGACAGAACGAGGGGGGAGCAGGGTCACTAGTGGGGTGACAGGAGGAGGAGGAGCAAGGTCACTAGTGGGGTGACAGAACGAGGGGGGAGCAGGGTCACTAGTGGGGTGACAGAAGGAGGGGGAAGCAGGGTCACTAGTGGGGTGACAGAACGAGGGGGGAGCAGGATCACTAGTGGGGTGACAGGAGGAGGAGGGGAGCAGGGTCACTAGTGGGGTGACAGGAGGAGAGGGAAGCAGGGTCACTAGTGAGATGACAGGAGAAGGGGGAGCATGGTCACTAGTGAGGTGACAGGAGGAAGAGGGAGCAAGGTCACTAGTGGGGTGAGAGGAGGGAGCAGGGTCACTTGTGAGATGACAGGAGGAGGGGGAGCAGGGTCACTAGTGGGGTGACAGAAGGAGGGAGCAGGGTCACTTGTGAGATGACAGGAGGAGGGGGAGCAGGGTCACTAGTGGGGTGACAGAAGGAGGGAGCAGGGTCACTAGTGGGGTGACAGAAGGAGGGAGCAGGGTCACTAGTGGGGTGACAGAAGGAGGGAGCAGGGTCACTAGTGGAGTGACAGAAGGAGGGGGAAGCAGGGTCACTAGTGGGGTGACAGAAAGAGGAGGGAGCAGGGTCACTAGTGAGATGACAGGAGGAGGGAGCAGGGTCACTAGTGGGGTGACAGAACGAGGGGGGAGCAGGGTCACTAGTGGGGTGACAGAAAGAGGAGGGAGCAGGGTCACTAGTGAGATGACAGGAGGAGGGAGCAGGGTCACTAGTGGGGTGACAGAACGAGGGGGGAGCAGGGTCACTAGTGGGGTGACAGGAGGAGGAGGAGCAAGGTCACTAGTGGGGTGACAGAAGGAGGGAGCAGGGTCACTAGTGGGGTGACAGAAGGAGGGGGAAGCAGGGTCACTAGTGGGGTGACAGAACGAGGGGGGAGCAGGATCACTAGTGGGGTGACAGGAGGAGGGGGAGCAGGGTCACTAGTGGGGTGACAGAAGGAGGGAGCAGGGTCACTAGTGGGGGTGACAGAAGGAGGGGGAAGCAGGGTCACTAGTGGGGTGACAGGAGGAGGGGGAAGCAGGGTCACTAGTGGGGTGACAGGAGGAGGGGGAGCAGGGTCACTAGTGGGGTGACAGGAGGAGGGGGAAGCAGGGTCACTAGTGGGGTGACAGAAAGAGGAGGGAGCAGGGTCACTAGTGAGATGACAGGAGGAGGGGGAGCAGGGTCACTAGTGGGGTGACAGAAGGAGGGAGCAGGGTCACTAGTGGGGTGACAGGAGGAGGGGGAGCAGGGTCACTAGTGGGGTGACAGAAGGAGGGGGAAGCAGGGTCACTAGTGGGGTGACAGAACGAGGGGGGAGCAGGATCACTAATGAGGTGACAGGAGGAGGGGGAGCAGGGTCACTAGTGGGGTGACAGAAGGAGGGAGCAGGGTCACTAGTGGGGTGACAGAAGGAGAGGGAAGCAGGGTCACTAGTGGGGTGACAGAAGGAGAGGGAAGCAGGGTCACTAGTGAGATGACAGGAGGAGGGAGCAGGGTCACTAGTGGGGTGACAGAACGAGGGGGGAGCAGGGTCACTAGTGGGGTGACAGGAGGGGGGGGGAGCAGGGTCACTAGTGAGGTGACAGGAGGAGGGGGAGCAGGGTCACTAGTGGGGTGACAGGAGAAAGGGAGAGCAGGGTCACTAGTGGGGTGACAGGAGGAGGGGGAGCAGGGTCACTAGTGGGGTGACAGGAGGGGGGGGAACAGGGTCCCTAGTGAGGTGACAGGAGGGGGAGCAGGATCACTAGTGGGGTGACAGGAGGAGGGGGAGCAGGATCACTAGTGGGGTGACAGGAGGAGGGGGGCAGGGTCCCTAGTGGGGTGACAGGAGGAGGGGGGAGAAGGGTCACTAGTGGGGTGACAGTAGGAGGGGGAAGCAGGGTCAATAGTGGGGTGACAGGAGGAGGGGGGAGCAGGGTCCCCAGTGGGGCGACAGGAGCAGGGGGCAGCAGGGTCACTAGTGGGGTGACAGGAGGAGGGGGAAGCAGGGTCACTAGTGGGTTGATAGTTGGAGGGGGAACAGGGTCACCATGGACCAGTCACTTGAGTCCACGCTCCTTACCTCTCCAGCGGCCCTGTCATTTTGCCCAAGGTCCTCGGCAGGGTAAAGGTTAAACCACATGAACGGTAGGGACCTGCAACTCACAATATCACGTGACTTTTCTAGGTCACGTGGGTCAGAAGCTGACGCGTGACACAGAGAAGATGGTCGTGTACGGATGGCTGCGCAGGAGTGTCAGCGTAGGGAGGGAGAAAGAAACAGCGTCTGTCAGTACAGGAGACTCTGAAGAGGAGGTACATATGAATACTGTGGATGTGCTGAGGACAGGGGGGACTGTGAATTAAGGGGGTTTCTGTGTAATATTTGATGGAGGTATCTAAGATTGTATGGCGGAAGGGCTGTGTAGGATTGTATGGAGGGGGGGGGTGTGCATTGTATGGAGGGAGGCAGTGTAGGATTGTATGGAGAGGGTGCTGTGCATTGTATGGAGGGAGGCAGTGTAGGATTGTATGGAGGGGGGGGCTGTGCATTGTATGGAGGGAGGCAGCGTAGGATTGTATGGAGGGGGGCTGTGCATTGTATGGAGGGAGGCAGTGCATTGTATGGAGGGAGGCAGTGTAGGATTGTATGGAGGGGGGGCTGTGCATTGTATGGAGGGAGGCAGTGTAGGATTGTATGGAGAGGGTGCTGTGTAAGATTGTATGGAGGGAGGCAGTTTAGGATTGTATGGAGGGGGGGCTGTGCATTGTATGGAGGGAGGCAGTGTAGGATTGTATGGAGGGGGGCTGTGCATTGTATGTAGGGAGGCAGTGTAGGATTGTATGGAGGGGGGCTGTGCATTGTATGTAGGGAGGCAGTGTAGGATTGTATGGAGGGGGGGGGCTGTGCATTGTATGGAGGGAGGCAGTGTAGGATTGTATGGAGAGGGTGCTGTGTAAGATTGTATGGAGGGAGGCAGTGTAGGATTGTATGGAGGGGGGCTGTGCATTGTATGGAGGGAGGCAGTGTAGGATTGTATGGAGAGGGTGCTGTGTAAGATTGTATGGAGGGAGGCAGTTTAGGATTGTATGGAGGGGGGGCTGTGCATTGTATGGAGGGAGGCAGTGTAGGATTGTATGGAGAGGGTGCTGTGTAAGATTGTATGGAGGGAGGCAGTGTAGGATTGTATGGAGGTGGGGCTGTGCATTGTATGGAGGGAGGCAGTGTAGGATTGTATGGAGGGGGGGCTGTGCATTGTATGGAGGGAGGCAGTGTAGGATTGTATGGAGGGGGGCTGTGCATTGTATGGAGGGAGGCAGTGTAGGATTGTATGGAGGGGGGGCTGTGCATTGTATGGAGGGAGGCAGTGTAGGATTGTATGGAGGGGGGGCTGTGCATTGTATGGAGGGAGGCAGTGTAGGATTGTATGGGGGGGGCTGTGCATTGTATGGAGGGAGGCAGTGTAGGATTGTATGGAGGGGGGGCTGTGCATTGTATGGAGGGAGGCAGTGTAGGATTGTATGGGGGGGCTGTGCATTGTATGGAGGGAGGCAGTGTAGGATTGTATGGAGGGGGGGGCTGTGCATTGTATGGAGGGAGGCAGTGTAGGATTGTATGGAGAGGGTGCTGTGTAAGATTGTATGGAGGGAGGCAGTGTAGGATTGTATGGAGGTGGGGCTGTGCATTGTATGGAGGGAGGCAGTGTAGGATTGTATGGAGGGGGGGGCTGTGCATTGTATGGAGGGAGGCAGTTTAGGATTGTATGGAGGGGGGGCTGTGCATTGTATGGAGGGAGGCAGTGTAGGATTGTATGGAGAGGGTGCTGTGTAAGATTGTATGGAGGGAGGCAGTGTAGGATTGTATGGAGGTGGGGCTGTGCATTGTATGGAGGGAGGCAGTGTAGGATTGTATGGAGGGGGGGGGCTGTGCATTGTATGGAGGGAGGCAGTGTAGGATTGTATGGAGGGGGGCTGTGCATTGTATGGAGGGAGGCAGTGTAGGATTGTATGGAGAGGGTGCTGTGTAAGATTGTATGGAGGGAGGCAGTGTAGGATTGTATGGAGGTGGGGCTGTGCATTGTATGGAGGGAGGCAGTGTAGGATTGTATGGAGGGGGGGGCTGTGCATTGTATGGAGGGAGGCAGTGTAGGATTGTATGGAGGGGGGCTGTGCATTGTATGGAGGGAGGCAGTGTAGGATTGTATGGAGGGGGGGGGGCTGTGCATTGTATGGAGGGGGGGGGGGGCTGTGCATTGTATGGAGGGAGGCAGTGTAGGATTGTATGGAGAGGGTGCTGTGTAAGATTGTATGGAGGGAGGCAGTTTAGGATTGTATGGAGGGGGGCTGTGCATTGTATGGAGGGAGGCAGTGTAGGATTGTATGGAGGGAAGGGGTGTGTAAGATTGTATGGAGGGGATACCTCACGTGACCTCCTGCACCCTGTCTTGCGGGATGACGTGATGACATGGTGCAGGAGGGCACAGTGTGACTGCTTGCGCCAGGACACTGGAACTCAGGCCATAGGCGACGACAAAGAGAGCATTACAGGTGAGTTGTTTTTTTTAAATGTATATTCTAATGCATGCAATATTAGGGGCGCAAAGGGGATATGGGAGAACATTTTATATACTCCAGAAGGAAAATTATATATATTAATAAACAGAAGGCCATTATGTACTAATAAGGCTACTTTCACACTTGCGTTCAGAGCGGATCCGTCTGAGACGGATCCGCTCATATAATGCAGACGGTGGCTCCGTTCAGAACAGATCCGTCTGCATTATATTGTTAAAAAATTTCTAAGTGTGAAAGTAGCCTGAACGGATCCGTCCAGACTTTACATTGAAAGTCAATGGGGGGCGGATCAGTTTGAAGATTGAGCCATATTGTGTCATCTTCAAACGGATCCGTCCCCATTGACTTACATTGGAAGTCTGGACGGATCCGCACGCCTCCGCACGGCCAGGCGGACACCCGAACGCTGCAAGCAGCGTTCAGGTGTCCGCCTGCTGAGCGGAGCGGAGGCTGAACGCTGCCAGACTGATGCATTCTGAGCGGATCCGTGTCCACTCAGAATGCATTAGTGCTGGACGGATGCGTTCAGGGCCGCTTGTGAGCCCCTTCAAACGGAGCTCACAAGCGGACACCCGAACGCTAGTGTGAAAGTAGCCTAAGACAGAGGGGGAACTATAAGAGGAGCTATTATATATATTGTAACGGATCTCCTAGCACCCCGACCGGGTAGCTCCGTCGATAGATGCTGCTAGTGCTTTCCGAGGACTCCAAGCACTCCACTTGACACCGTACGCACTGCAGACCCCACGAACCGCCGAAGCTTGGTTGAGGTCTCACCGTCTCCTACCCACCCTGGACCTACGACAAGGCTCCAGTGGGTGAACCTCTCCTACGGCCAGAGAGCAGGAACAGCAAATCTTCAGCGTATAGCAATCCCCCAGTTTTGATCAGCTATCCAAACACCAGTCTCAACATGATGAAGGATAAAACAGGAACTCTTTATTGAGGGCTACCCGCCCGTATTTATGCAGGTCCCCATCTGGTGGCCACGCCCCTTGGGGACCAGAAGGGAGACTGCGACACAGACACAACACATCCCCACAATGCATCATGGTTTCCTCCTCTCTGCCCTGGCGACACCCGAGGAGCAATCCAATTATCTCTCAGGACAAAGGGAAATCCCCATTACACATGTGGAGACAACAGGACAGGAATCGCCACCAAAACACACAATGGCACACCCCCACAGCAAACACAGACATTTAACATATCCACAGATAGCTCAAGTCTGAGTGCATATCATTAGGTGAATGGCACTCAGAATACATGAATACAAAAATATTAGCTATCTGGGTGCCCTCACATAACATACAATTTAACCGAACGCATAATAACATAAAATACAATTCCAAAGACAGATTTAAGCTGTGCGGCCGGTCTGTCTTCTCCTTTAAAGTTAGTATGGGCCATAATCCTGAGGCAAGAGGCTGGCAAACAGCCCCCTCCAAAACACAGTGGCGAGGTTGGTTTCGTCACATATATATATTATGAATACAGAGGGCAATATACATATACACACTATGGGGTGAGGGGGCATTATAATAAAGGGGGCACTGCAGTGGGGCTTTAGAAAAACTGGGGCTACTGCAGGGGGTATTATAACTACTGGGGGCACTATAGAGATGCCTTATAGATCAGCCTTATTATAGAGCCTTATCAAGGAGTCTTGTTACTTCTGGTAACACTGTAGGGTGCCTTATTTCTACTAGGGTCCCTATGGGGGCATTATTAATATTAGGGGTGCTTTATTATTGAGCACAATATGGAGGGCATTGCTAATTGGGTTGCTATTGCGGGTACTGTAGGGGCACTATTACTATTGAGGACAGTATGGAAGCACTATTACTATTAGGGAAATTTTCTGCATGGTACTGTTGTCTGCAGTGTAGTATTGAGGAGCACAGTGGGCACAGTATTGTGGGTAACAGCAGCATGACAATGTTGGGGCACAAGAAGGGGGAGGATGATAGAAAAGTGAGGAACTAAGATGTCTGTGTGTTAAACTCTGCAGAAACGAGATACGGCTGGAAGAAATAATCATGGCGGTCTGATCTCGGAAAGGAGAAGATGAGAAAAGAGAACATCTACATCAGAGGAGATGTCACTGGATGTAAGAGGTGTGTGGTGCTCTATTATCCTGCATGTTTTGTAGAGTTGTATGTAATGTCAATCCAAATATCTCTTTAACACTAGGGCTGGGAAAGTTGTTGGACTGAGAATTTTCCACAGCAGGGACAGCAGAAAGGCTAAAATCATCCCTTCCCTTTAAGTCACTGAGGGCCTCTACAGGGCCACACGGCCGCAGCTGGCCCCAGGTCACACTATGTCTGTTCTGAATTCTAGGGCCTCTCACCATAACAATTCAGACAATTTTCAGTGTGCATTGTGAGGGTGGGCGGCCCCAGAACTCATAACGGGTATAAGCCATGGTGGGCACAACGCCCTTGTCTTAACATGCTGAGTCTAGCCAGCATCAGGATGTTCTGTGCAGGGGTCTCAATACTTGGCTTGCCCCGGGCGCTGGCAACCCACGCTACGCCACTGGTGCTCTGCTCTCCTTACTACAGCCACCATGGGAGCCGGCCCTCCTCCTTCCAGCTCCCCTGCCTGACCCGACTTGTATTGCTCTGGCGCGCTCATACCAACCAATAACAAAGCTCCTTTCTGTAGGGAGCTTTGTTATTGGTTATTTCAGGCACAGGCAGCATCGCTGCGCTGCCCATGCCATTCACAGCGCTCACTACGCTGATGAATGTGGGGAAAAAGTCTAAGGCGTATTAGTACGCCTTAGACTTTTTCCAGGGAGTCGCGTAGGTTGGCCATCACTGCACTATACCAACACTGCTATATCGAATATCCTCTGCTGCCAGAACTGATTGTACTATACTAACTCTATCATATTAAACAGCTCAATACTAATGGAACTGACATGGTCATGAACTGTTAACACATTTAGTAGTGAACTAACAATTCACATTGGGAATTAAGAGCCTATACCGCACTGTGTGAGCTTAACTTAGTCCCGTTTTGCATGAGCTCCACAATCGGATATATAAAAGGGACTGAGACAGTGAATATTTGTCTGCATAAACTATACATTTGATTTTAGATGTTTATATATAATTTTTTGATGATAGGAACTATTGAAATGGTTTTCATAAATTGCATTGTTCTATTTTTATTGAGAGACAGCCATTGTGTATATCATCTTAAGACTAGCTAAGTGGTTACAGCAGGCAGAGCTCCACTCTGGTGAGCCCTCCACAATTATTGTATTTGAACTTAAAATGCAATCTTAACAGAATTGCCTCCAAAAGTGTTTATAGCCTTTAATTATATATTGTGACACATGAGACTGAAAGCGTTTTCACATTCGACCAAATAAATTAACAATTAGATCTTAAGCATTGAAATCACATCAATTTTTATTGAGAGCCAGCCATTGTGTATATTGCTTCAAGATTGCATTTTACTCATTATGGGCTAAAAAAAAAAAAAAATGTATTAATATTTTTTAACCCCTTAGTGACCACCCATACGCCTTTTTACGGTGGTCACTAAGGTGCCTTAACCCCTTAAGGACCAGGCTCATTTTCACCTTAAGGACCAGGCCATTTTTTGCAAATCTGACCAGTGTCACTTTAAGTGCTGATAACTTTAAAACGCTTTTACTTATACAGGCCATTCTGAGATTGTTTTTTTGTCACATATTGTACTTCATGACACTGGTAAAATAAAGTCAAAAAAATTAATTTTTTTGCATAATAAAATACCTAATTTACCAAAAATTTGGAAAAATTAGCAAATTTCAAAGTTTCAGTTTCTCTACTTCTGTAATACATAGTAATACCCCCAAAAATTGTGATGACTTAACATTCCCCATATGTCTACTTCATGTTTGAATTATTTTGGGAATGATATTTTATTTTTTGGGGATGTTACAAGGCTTAGAAGTTTAGAAGCAAATCTTGAAATTTTTCAGAAATTTACAAAAACCCAATTTTTAGGGACCACTACAGCTCTGAAGTCACTTTGCAAGGCTTACATAATAGAAACCGCCCAAAAATGACCCCATTCTATAAACTACACCCCTCAAGGTATTCAAAACTGATTTTACAGACTCTGTTAACCCTTTAGGTGTTGCACAAGAGTTATTGGCAAATGGGGATGAAATTTGAGAATTTCATTTTTTTCCACTAACAAAGCAAGGGTTAACAGCCAAACAAGACTGTATCTTTATTGCCCTGACTCTGCCGTTTACAGAAACACCCCATATGTGGCCGTAAACTACTGTACGGCCACACAGCGGGGCGTAGAGTGAAAGGTGCGCCGGATGGTTTTTGGAAGCCAGATTTTGCTGGACAGTTTTTTTGACACCATGTCCCATTTGAAGCCCCCTGATGCACCCCTAGAGTAGAAACTCCATAAAAGTGACCCCATCTAAGAAACTACACCCCTCAAGGTATTCAAAACTGATTTTACAAACTTTGTTAACCCTTTAGGTGTTGCACAAGATTTAATGGAAAATAGAGATACAATTTCAAAATTTCACTTTTTTGGCAGATTTTCCATTTTAATATTTTTTTTTCCAGTTACAAAGCAAGGGTTAACAGCCAAACAAAACTCATTATTTATGGCCCTGATTCTGTAGTTTACAGAAACACCTCATATGTGGTTGTAGACCGCTGTACGGGCACACGGCAGGGAGCAGAAGGAAAGGAATGCCTTACGGTTTTTGGAAGGCAGATTTTGCTGGACTGGTTTTTTTGACACCATGTCCTATTTGAAGCCCCCCTGATGCACCCCTAGAGTAGAAACTCCAAAAAAGTGACCCCATTTTAGAAAGTACGGAATAGGGTGGCAGTATTGTTGGTACTAGTTCAGGGTAGATATGATTTTTGGTTGCTCTATATTACACTTTTTGTGCGGCAAGGTAACAAGAAATAGCTTTTTTGGCACGTTTTTTTTTTTTGTTATTTACAACATTCATCTGACAGGTTAGATCACGTGGTAATTTTATAGAGCAGGTTGTCACGGACGCAGCGATACCTAATATGTATACAATTTTTTTTATTTATGTAAGTTTTATACAATAACTTCATTTTTAAAACCAAAAAATTGTTTAGTGTCTCCATAGTCTGAGAGCCATAGTTTTTTCAGTTTTTGGGCGATTATCTTGAGTAGGGTCAAATTTTTTGCGGAATGAGATGACAGTTTGATTGGCACTATTTTGGGGTGCATATGACTTTTTGATCGCTTGCTATTACACTTTTTGTGACGTAAGATGGCAAAAAATTGCTTTTTTTGCACAATTTATTATTTTTATTTTTTATGGTGGTCACCTGAGGGGTTGGGTCATGTGATATTTATATAGAGCCGGTCGATACGGACGCGGCAATACCTAATATGTATACTTTATTTTTATTTATGTATGTTTTACACAATGATTTTATTTTTGAAACAAAAAAAATGATGTTTTAGTGTTTCCATAGTCTAAGAGCCATAGTTCTTTCAGTTTTTGGGCGATTATCTTGAGTAGGGTCTAATTTTTTGCGGGATGAGATGACGGTTTGATTGGTACTATTTTGGCGTACATGCGACTTTTTTGATCACTTATTACCTTTTTTGGGAAGTAAGGTGGGCAAAATTTCAATTTTCTCATAGTTTTTATTTTTTTATTTTTGTGGCGTTCACTGTGCGGGGAAAGTAACATGACCGTTTTATAGATCAGGTCGTTACGGACGCGGCGATACCTAATATGTGTAGTTTATTTTTATTTTTATTTTTTTTTATTCAGTGATAAATGGTTTTTTTTTTTTATCTTAACTTTTTTCACTTATTTTTTATTTATTTTTTTGACCCAGACCCACTTGGTTCTTGAAGATCCAGTGGGTCTGATGTCTGTAAAATACAGTACAGAACCTATATAGGTATTTGTACTGTATTTTACTTACACTGAACAGATCTATGCTTTCAGCATAGATCTGTTCAGCACCATGGACAGCAGGACGCCTGAGCAGGCGTCCTGTTGTCATGGGAACCTTCCCCGTCTGCTCAGTTATGGTCAGAACTGCGCAGACGGGGAAGGGTAAGGACGGGGCTCTGGGGGGGCTCTCTCCCATCGGGGGGCTGCAAAGGCACAGCAGCCCCCCGATCGGAGAGGGAGGGAGCTCCCTTTTACTGTTAACCTTTTCCATACAGCGGTCCGTACGGACCGCTGTATGGAAAGGGTTAAACGGCTGACATCGCATCAACCCACTGTACACCAACGATTATTCAATGGGAGGCGGGCGGGGGATCGCGATCCCGCCTGCCGCACCGCCCACCTCCCGCAACGCCCCCACCGCCTGCGACACCCCCCCCCCCTGCACCACCCGCTGCCATCAAATCATGCAGGGGTGCAGGGGGGGGTGTACTATATTGATTTTAGACACTCTAAAGTTTCTGATCCCCGCGGTCAGGGACCGCGGGGATCAGAAACTGCAAATAGCGCAGCAAACCGCAGGTCTGAATTGCATCCTGTTCAAATTAACCCCTGCGGCGCCGGAATGCCGATTTTTAAAGTCGGGACGTACCGGTACGTCCTTGGTCCTTAAGGACTCGGGAAATAGGGCGTACCGGTACGTCCTATGTCCTTAAGGGGTTAAGCTGGGCCGCCACGTTTTTACGGTTCCCCCGTGCAGCGGGGAGCGCTGACCCGGGGCCCTGCTCTAACAGCCCGGACCGGCAGGAGTGCTGATCCGGGCTGTTTAACCCTTTACAGCAAGTTGCAACACTGAGAGGCATTGACAATTTGCAAAAGAGTTTGCTTCTCACCGAGCAAGCACTCTTTGGGGTAGATGAGGGGGAGGGTGACAGAGAGGAGGCTGAGGAAAGTGAGGTAGCTAGCTGGGTAACAGTTAGAAAGCAGGGTAGAGGGAAGAGTGCTAGGGAGGCTAGCCCTGATCTGACACACCCCAACAAGTTTGCACGTTTGGCAGATGAGGGGGATGTCAGTCCATGGGGTGGCACTGCTGCAGCCAGACACTTCCTCTGCCAGTCAGGGGAATGCCAGCTCCGGTAAGCAGGGGACCAGGAGAGCAGGGCAGGCCAGACAGGTGCTGGTAGTGGGAGACTCAATTATTAGGGGAACAGATAGGGAAATCTGTCACAAAGACCGTGATCGCCAAACAGTGTGCTGTCTTCCTGGCGCTAGAGTTCGACACATCGCGGATCGGGTTGACAGATTACTGGGAGGGGCTGGAGAAGATCCAGTGGTCATGGTCCATATCGGAACCAATGACAAAGTTAGGGGTAGGTGGAGAGTCCTTAAAAATGATTTCAGGGATTTAGGTCAAAAGTTGAAATACTACCTGTACCACGGGCCACAACAAGAGAGGCAGCGGGAGATTAGGGAAATTAACAAGTGGCTCAAGAACTGGTGTAGGAAGGAGGGGTTTGGGTTCCTGGAGAACTGGGCCGACTTCTCTATCGGCTACAGGCTCTATCGTAGAGACGGGCTGCACCTCAATGGGGAAGGGGCAGCTGTGTTGGGGAAGAAGATGGCTAGAAGGTTGGAGGAGTGTTTAAACTAGGGACTGGGGGGGAGGGTAATTATGTTATAGAATGGGAAGATAGTGCAGATAGAGACTGGGGGAGGAACGGAAGGAGGGACTAGAACAGTTCAGAAGGAAAGGTGTAGAGTAAAAAATATACATAAACCTCTCAAATGTATGTATACTAATGCCAGAAGCCTGACTAATAAAACTGGTGAACTGGAATTAGTGATGTGTGAGGAGGACTTTAACATAGTGGGAATAACTGAGACATGGCTGGATGATAGCTATGACTGGGCAGTTAATGTACAGGGTTACAGCCTGTTTAGAAAGGATCGTCAAAACCGGAGAGGGGGAGGGGTCTGCCTTTATGTAAAGTCCTGTCTAAAGCCCACACTCCGGGAAGATATAAGTGAGGGACATGAACATGTGGAGTCACTGTGGGTAGAGATACATGGAGCTAAAAACAATAATAAATTACTAATAGGAGTTTACTATAAACCACCTAATATACCAGAGTCCACAGAAAATCTACTACTAAACGAGATAGACGAGGCGGCAAATCATAATGAGGTGGTTATTATGGGGGACTTCAACTACCCAGATATAGACTGGGAAACTGAAACTTGTATATCTCATAAAGGAAACAGGTTCTTGGCAATAACCAAAGACAATTACCTCTCCCAACTGGTTCAGGACCCGACTAGAGGGACGGCCATACTGGACTTAGTATTAACCAATAGGCCTGACAGAACAACAGACGTGCAGGTTGGGGGAAACCTGGGAAATAGTGACCACAAAGTAATAACCTTCTAATTATCATTCAAAAGAGCGTTTCTACAGGGAGGAACAAAAATACCAAACTTCAAAAAAGCTAAATTTAGCCAACTAAGAGAGGCCATAGGCCTAACTAAATGGGATAAAGTCCTCACAAATAAAAATACAGCCACAAAATGGGATATCTTTAAAAGCATCCTAAAATCTCATTGTGAGAGGTATGGGAATAAAAGGTTAAGGAACAAAAAGAAACCAATGTGGATAAACAGAACTGTAAAGAAAGCAATAAATGACAAAAAGAAAGCATATAAAACACTAAAACAGGAAGGTAGCACGGAAGCACTGAAAAAATATAAGGAAAAAATCAAACATGTAAAAAACAAATAAAAGCGGCCAACCTAGAGACTGAGAGATTAATTGCCAAAGAGAGTAAAACTAACCCTAAAATGTTCTTCAATTATATAAATGTTAAAAAGTATAAATCTGAAGGTGTCGGCCCGTTAAAGAGTAATGAGGGGGGAGTCGCAGAGAGCGACGAGGAGAAAGCAAAGCTGTTAAATATTTTTTTCTCCAATGTATTCACTGAGGAAAATAAACTGTCAGATGAAATCCTGAATGTTGAAATAAATTCCCCATTAAAAGTGTCCTGTCTGACCCAGGAAGAAGTGAAACAGCGACTTAAAAAGATTAAAATAGACAAATCGCCAGGATCGGATGGCATACACCCCCGTATCCTAAGGGAATTAAGTAATGTCATAGCCAGACCCTTATTTCTGATATTTGCAGATTCTATGTTGACAGGGAATGTCCCACAGGATTGGCGCATGGCAAATGTGGTGCCAATATTCAAAAAGGGTCCAAAAACAGAGCCTGGAAACTATAGGCCGGTAAGTTTAACATCTGTTGTAGGTAAACTGTTTGATGGTTTTCTGAGAGATGCTATGTTAGAGCATCTTAACGGAAATAAGCAAATAACGCCATATCAGCATGTCTTCGTGAGGGATCGATCATGTCAAACAAATTTAATCAGTTTCTATGAGGAGGTAAGTTCTAGGCTTGACAGCGGCAAATCAATGGATGTTGTGTATCTGGACTTCTCCAAAGCATTTGACACTGTACCACATAAAAGGTTAGTATATAAAATGAGAATGCTCGGACTGGGAGAAAACGTCTGTAAGTGGGTAAGTAACTGGCTCAATGATAGAAAACAGAGGGTGGTTATTAATGGTACATACTCAGATTGGGTCACTGTCACTAGTGCAGTACCTCAGGGGTCAGTATTGGGCCCTATTCTCTTTAATATATTTATTAATGATCTTGTAGAAGGCTTGCATAGTAAAATATCAATTTTCGCAGATGACACTAAACTGTGTAAAGTAATTAACACTGATGAGGACAGTATACTACTACAGAGCGATCTGGATAGATTGGAGGCTTGGGCAGATAAGTGGCAGATGAGGTTTAACACTGACAAATGTAAAGTTATGCACATGGGAAGGAATAATGCAAGTCACCCGTACTTATTAAATGGTAAAACACTCGGTAACACTGACATGGAAAAAGATCTAGGAATTTTAATAAACAGCAAACTAAGCTGCAAAAAACAGTGTCAGGCAGCTGCTGCCAAGGCCAATAAGATAATGGGTTGCATCAAAAGGGGCATAGATGCCCGTGATGAGAACATAGTCCTACCACTTTACAAATCATTAGTCAGACCACACATGGAGTACTGTGTACAGTTCTGGGCTCCAGTGAACAAAGCAGACATAGCAGAGCTGGAGAGGGTCCAGAGGAGGGCAACTAAAGTAATAACTGGAATGGGGCAACTACAGTACCCTGAAAGATTATCAAAATTAGGGTTATTCACTTTAGAAAAAAGACGACTGAGAGGAGATCTAATTAATATGTATAAATATATCAGGGGTCAGTACAGAGATCTCTCCCATCAGCTATTTATCCCCAGGACTGTGACTGTGACGAGGGGACATCCTCTGCGTCTGGAGGAAAGAAGGTTTGTACACAAACATAGAAGAGGATTCTTTACGGTAAGAGCAGTGAGAATATGGAACTCTCTGCCTGAGGAGGTGGTGATGGTGAGTACAATAAAGGAATTCAAGAGGGGCCTGGATGTATTTCTGGAGTGTAATAATATTACAGGCTATAGCTACTAGAGAGGGGTCGTTGATCCAGGGATTTATTCTGATTGCCTGATTGGAGTCGGGAAGGAATTTTTATTCCCCTAAAGTGAGGAAAATTGGCTTCTACCTCACAGGTTTCTTTTGCCTTCCTCTGGATCAACTTGCAGGATGACAGGCTGAACTGGATGGACAAATGTCTTTTTTCGGCCTTATGTACTATGTTACTATGTTACATGCCGTCCGCTGCATGTAAAGTGGTGACAGAGGGAGCAGACTGCCTCTGTCTCCCATTAGCACCCTGAAAATTCGATTGCGGGGTGCTGATGTGTTGGGAAGCTTATTTTGCTTCCGATTAGGGCCCCAAGCTTGTCTTCAGTTCTCTCCAGCAGGCTGTGCCTCTCTGGCACAGCCTGCTGGTCAATGTTTGAATAGCATTGCTATTTAAATGTAATGCATTATAGAGATAATGCATTACATTTTAAAAGCAATCAAAATCCTGTATGTTATAGTCCCCTTGTGGGACTATTAAGAGTAAAAAAAATACACATTTATTAAATAAAAAAATTCCATTAAAAAATGCTTTTTTTCCATTGAAAATACGCTTTTCAATGAAAAAAATTGCAAAAAGAAAATATCCCCCATATCTTTGGTATTGCCCCATCCGTAATGACCCGTATTACAGAAATATTACATAAATTATCCCCTATGGTGAACTCCGTAAAAAAAAAAAAAAAAGACAGAATTTCTAATATATTCTTAGTTTCCACCGAAAACAAACTTAATAACAAGCCATCAAAAAGCGGAATTTACTCCAAAATTATACCAATGAAAAATACAAGTCGTCTCAAAAATCAAGCCCTCACACAACTCCATATAAAAAATAAATAAGAAGTTATGGGTCTTGTGAAGTGGCAATGCAAAATATTTTTTGGGGTTAATAAAAGGGGTTTTATTGCAAAAAAAAAGTTGAAAAAAGTAAAGAAAATTATAAGTATTTAGTATCACTGTAATCGTACCGACCCATAGAATAAAAAAAATAAATGCCGTAAAATTTATAATGTAAAAATGCAGTGGCAGTATTGCTATATTTCCCCATCTCCCTCCCAGAAAGAGTTAATAAAAGCTAATCAGAAAGTTATGTGTACCCCAAAAATAGCACCATTAAAAACTACAACTTGTCCCGTAAAAAACAAGCCCTCATAAAGCTATATAGACGAAAAAATAAAAAAGTTATAGCTCTTGGAACGAGACCATGAAAAAAGGAAGAAAAACGATTGGTCATAAAGGCCCAAACAGGCTTGGTCACTAAGGGGTTAAAGAACCATTTTAGCAGGTTTTTGTTCTACAGAGTTAAAGGGGTTGTCCGGGTTCAGAGCTGAACCCGGACATACCCTTATTTTCACCCAGGTAGCCCCCCTGAGGCTAGCATCGGAGCATCTCATGCTCCGATGCGCTCCCTTGCCCTGCGCTAGATCACACAGGGCACGGGCTCTTTTGTTTATCATAACACACTGCCAGACGGAAGCTTCCGCCCAGCAGTGTGTTCAGTGATGTCACCAGCTCTGATGGACGGGCTTTAGCGCTGCCCTAGCCGTTTTACTGGCTAAGGCAGCGCTAAAGCCCGCCCATCAGTGCTGGTGACATCACTGGGCTTCCTGGCAGCCCCATGGAGAGCTCCGGTACGTCACCAGAACTCCTAAAAATGCCTTTGCCCTGCGCGATTTAGTGCAGGGCAAAGGAGAGCTTCGGAGCATGAACTGCTACGATGCTCAAGTCAGGGGGGGCTGCCTGGTTGAAAATGGGGATATGTCCGGGTTCATCTCTGAACCCGGACAACCCCTTTAGGTTTCAGTCTATCTGCACAGCATTTTGCTTTCAGTTTTACACTGAACCATCAGGTTGCTGTTCTGACATCTGGATCAGTAGCCCTTATCTCTGAATTGCTGGCAGCTCATAAACACTCATTAGGGTCCATTCACACGTCCGTTGTTTCTTTCCTGATCTGTTCCGTTTTTTGCTGAACAGATCTGGACCCATTCATTTTCAATGGGTCCTGAAAAAAATCTGACATTGTGCTGTCCGTTTTTTTTTCAGGACCCATTGAAAATGAATGGGTCCAGATCTGGTCCATATCTGTTCAGCAAAAAAACGGAACAGATCAGGAAAGAAACAACGGACGTGTGAATAGACCCTTATTGGGAAATTCGTATCAAGCTGATAAGAATATGGCTTAAATTAGTGCTTATGATCTGTCAGAAGTTCAGAGATAAGAGCTACGTATACATTGAGTAGTCAGAACGGCAAACTGACAATTCAGTGTAAAAAACTGAAAGCAACATACTCTGCAGACTGAAACTTAACCCTGTAGAACCCTGTAAAGACCAAATGATAAAAAAATATATATATATTTTTAGCCCAAAATGAGTAAAATCCCTTCTTAAGAAGTTCATAGCCCTAAAAGTCAAAGAGCACAGGTATCAGAGTCAAGGATGACAGGGCTTTTCATTTGTGAACAAGGCTTTCTGATTCCCTTTAATGTTATCATATGTGACACATATATAAATATACCTGCAAAGTGTTTGCTGCTGATGACGGTGAATAGGAATGATGTTTTGAAGGTTAGGCAGTGTTTCCCCTGGGCATCAAATTCTAAACTAAAAGCATTGCCTCTGGACTTATTAAGGAAGTGTGTGAAGTGACCGTTCAATCCTCAGCCACTGGGGACAAGAACTTAATAATAGTGGTGATGTTGTAAAAGCATTGCTTGTTTTTCTAGACTGTGAAAATGGTAAAAGAAAAACATGCAGTATTCATATGACCCCATTTAATTAAACTATTAAAAGCGAATATCTGTATAAAAATACCTTGTATCAATAGTTTGGAGACAGCACACCAAAGACGGCATATAGCTTCAATTCAACATTTATTTTACCAGTGGTACAATCTCATTTACAATTATTGCTTAATGCGACGTTTCAGGCCCAATTTGGTGCCCTTTATTAAGCTATAAATGCAAAAACAAAAGCAAGGGACATATCAATACAAAGATTCAAAAATTAATTAATCATAATGTACAGTATTTCATCCATCACATAAGGAGAAAGATAGTATGTCCGTGTGGGTAACACAGGCCAAAGGGTAAGAACAATGAAAAACCATGATTGGATCAATAGGAAACTCAAAATTAAAATGACATGACTGAAAAACATGACCGTCTATACCAGGGGTGGCCGATCTTACATACACAAAGAGCCCCCCCAAAAAAACGTATGACTACCAGGAGCCACAAGCTATACATTTACACACAAGTCACCGTATTTTTTGCCCTACAAGATGCACCTAGGTTTTAACAAAGAAAAATATCAACCGATCTGAGGTCTGCAAAAAATATATTTTTCTTATTTTCCATTAGCAGAGAAAAAATAAAAAATATATTTTTCATCAGACCACAGATCAGACTCCTAAATCAGATCCCCAATCCTAATCTGACCTACAATAAGATCCCCTAACCTCATCAGACCTCCAAAATAAGACCCCCAATGCTTGGATCAGACAACACAAATCAGACTCCCAGTGTCAGACCCTCAGTGCTTAGATCCCCCCCCATGCTCAGATCTCCCCCCTTCTCAGATCTGACCCCCCATGCTCAGACCTGACCAACCCATACTCAAACACCCCCCCCCCCCCATGCTCAGACAAGAACCTCCCATGCTCAGTTCTATAATTTTTAAAAAATCTCTTCCCTCTGTGTTAGAATATACTGTCGGATCTGAGTTTTCACGAACTCGGCTCTGAAAAAGCTCTTATGCAGACGGATCTTCTGATCCGTCTGTATGAAAGTAACCTACGGACACGGATGCCAATCTTGTGTGCATCCGTGTTCTTTCACGGACCCATTGACTTGAATGGGTCCGTGAACCGTTGTCCAGCAAAAAAATAGGACAGGTCATATTTTTTTGACTGACAGGATACACGGATCACGGTCTCGGC
Organism: Bufo gargarizans; assembly: GCF_014858855.1. Taxonomy (NCBI): domain Eukaryota; kingdom Metazoa; phylum Chordata; class Amphibia; order Anura; family Bufonidae; genus Bufo; species Bufo gargarizans. Next base: position 127,799,803 of record NC_058088.1, on the reverse strand, counting down.
GGCAAAACGGTGCATTTTCCGATTTTTCCACGAACCCATTGAAAGTCAATGGGTCCGCGAAAAAAAAACGGAAAACGGCACAACGGCCACGGATGCACACAGCGGTCGTAAAATACATGTTGAATTGAAGCTATATGCCGTCTTTGGTGTGCTGTCTCCAAACTATTGATACAAGTTATTTATAGACACCTTGGGTGGAAGGAGTCGGAGGGAACGTACACCTACAAAAACCACTGATAAGATGTGTGCTGGGGTCTTGTTGTGATTAGAATGTATAAAATACATTATTAGCATAATCATTGATCCAAATTTAAATTTTTGTGCCATTTGCCATGCCTGAGATTAGGTGCACATCTCACTACTGCTGACCAGTGCTCCCTTTAAGCTGCGCGACCGTGAAGCTTCCAAAGTGCCCCCGCTATGGCACAGCCCACGAAAAGGACTTCAACAAAATCTCTGTTCTGAATTCCGAATTTTTGCTGTGTACATTGCCAGGGTGGGCGGTCCCAGAACTCTGAACAGGCCAAGCCATGCTACCCTCAATGCCCACAGTGTTCCTACTGTACGTCCTGATGCAAAAGGAGGAGGAAGTGGCACCATCAGCATGGAGCCCCCTGAGTGAGGCACAGGGAGATACACTAAGGACAGCAGGTAATGTTAGGCCCTCAATTGTAAAATCCATGAACGGTGTCTCCGAGCTGCTTCTCCTCTCACTAGGACGCCATCCCACTGCTTGCCACCAATGTAACGGATCTCCTGGCACCCTGACCGGGTACCTCCGTCGATAGATGCTCCTAGTGCTTTCCGAGGACTCCATTTGGAACAAGGGACCCCCCCCCCCCCGCATTGCCTAGGACGGTCATGTCCAGATTTAAAAAATTTGGAGGACTAAGCCTTCCAAATATTTATGATTACTATTTAGCTACACTGGGTCCACATCAAGCAATCGCTTGCCCCAACCCACAATCTAAAGGCGATGATGTTAGCATCCCTCTTCAAGGAGGTGCCGTCACAGTCCCTTCCATACCTTCTTTCAACTTCTCTGAATATATGGAAACAATATCACGGCAGTGGGCATGGCACAACTGCCTCAATAGCGAAATTCACTCCAATAGAGGCATTACAATGTCTTCTTCCTGACCTACCTCTGGCAGGGTGGAGAGAAGGGGGTGTGGCAATGGTTGCAGATCTACTCTCTCAGGCAGGCTTCAATTCATTCGGAAATTTGAAAAACAGATTTAACATACATAAAAGAGACTTTTATAAATACTTGAGGATCCGTCATTTACTAGCCTCTAACCCTACCCGAATAGTAAACTCGCATCTTGAGCTCTTGAATCAATGGGCTCTGAAACAACCCAAATGGAAAGGAATCCGTCCACTCTACTCCTTTCTAGGCAACAAAAACTCCTTTGCAAAGACTGCCCCCATTGCATTTCGGGAACTAGAATTAGGCTGCAGTATCCCCCCAGCTGTCACAGCCAGACATCTGAGAGGCTCTGACAGACGTTCTTCAGAACCTCCTGCTTGAGGTTCTTTTGTTTTGCTTTCTTTTTGTCATCTCGTTTCCCTCTCTCAGCTGTCATCTAGTTGCACTGATTGCATGCCCTCGTGCCTCGACTGTATGACACCTGAACACCCTAAAATAGGGAGGGGACACGACCACCGGCTCCCTACATATAATACGGAGGAAATCAGGGTCACCTAAGATCAAGCAAACAGGAAAACACAAATAAATGAACTGACTTATCTGTAGAAGCATAAGTTGTAGCATCTAGTATGTACACACTCCAGGAAGTTGTATAAACCGCAAAGTGATGCAGTATGGGAGGGGATTTAAAGGGATGCAATCCGTGCAACTAGATGACAGCTGAGAGAGGGAAACGAGATGACAAAACGAAAGCAAAACAAAAGAACCTCAAGCAGGAGGTTCTGAAGAACATCTGTCAGAGTTTCTCAGATGTCTGGCTAATCAGTGCAACTAGATGACAGCTGAGAGAGGGAAACAAGATGACAAAACGAAAGCAAAACAAAAGAACCTCAAGCAGGAGGTTCTGAAGAAAGCCTGTCAGAGCTTCTCAGATGTCTGGCTGTGACACCAGCGCAGTGGTCCATAGCTATCAATTATACAACCAAACTGCTGAAATGTGTGTCACGCCTTGAATCTTACTCAAAAACACTTCTCAGATGGTATTTCACCCCCCTGAGACTAAGTTGCATCTACCCGGGCTCAGGGCTGCTGTGCTGGAGGGAATGCGGAGGTAGAGGGTCCCTATTACATATACTTTGGGGCTGCCCCCTGTTGAAAGACCTGTGGTGTTGAAAAGATTTGAAGCAGAATGGTCACAATGGGCTAATCTATCCCCCAGCAAATAACTTAGGAAACAATGAAACCAAACTGCTTTATATTTTCTATACCTGCTACACTGATTATGCTCGCTAACATATATGATGCACACTAAGATCACCTGACTTATGTTGAATTCTCTGCCATTCTTTGTTATTGTCTATGTTTTCTACTATTTTTGTTAAATCTTCCAAGATTTACTGACCTACCATATATTGATAACTCAAATGACCCATTGATGCGTTATGTTGCTTTATGTAATGCATTAGTAGGAGTCACTTCTGATGGCTCATGCACAATGATTTATGTAGATTACTGTATTACACTATGTTGTACGGATATCTTTGCACTGGCCTTCTGTATAGTATTTATTTTATTAATCTTGATTAATGATAAAATCCTCAATAAAGCTTTATTGAACGATAAAACGCTTTTACTTATCCAGGCCATTCTGAGATAGTTTTGTCACATATTGTACTTCTTGACACTGGTAAAATGGAGTAAAAAAATGTATTTATAAAAAAATACCAAATTTACCAAGAATTTTAAAAAGTTTGCAAATTTCCAAGTTAAAATTTCTCTACTTCTACAGTATAATACATAGTAATACCTCCAAAAATAGTTATTACTTTACATTCCCCATATGTCTACTTTATGTTTGGATCATTTTGGGAATGACATTTTATTTTTGGGGGATGTTACAAGGCTTAGAAGTTTCGAATCAAATCTTGATTTTTTTTCCGAAATTTTCAAAAACCCACTTTTTAAGGACCAGTCTGAAGTCACTTTGTGAAGCTTACATAATGGAAATTTCTAATTCTAGAAACTACACCCCTCAAGGTATTCAAAACTGATTTTACAACCCTTTAGGTGTTCCACAAGAGTTAATGGCAAATGGAGATAAAATTTCAGAATTGTTTTGGCCAATTTTCCATTTTAATCAATTTTTTCCAGTAATAAAGCAAGGGTTAACAGCCAAACAAAACACTATTTATTGCCCTTATTCTTTAGTTTGAAGAAACGCCCCATATGTGGCCGTAAAATACTATACGGGCACACGGTAGAGCGTAGAGTGAAATGGTTTTTGGAAGACAGATTTTGCTGGACTGGTTTATTTACACCATGTCCCATTTGAAGCACCCCTGATGCACTCCTAGAGTAGAAACTCCATAAAAGTGACCCCATCTAAGAAACTACAACCCTCAAGGTATTCAAAACCGATTTTACAAACTTTGTTAACCGTTTAGGTGTTCCACAAGAGTTATTGGAAAATGGAGATGAAATTTGAGAATTTAAATTGTTTGGCAAATTTTTCATTTTAATTCATTTTTTCCAGTAACAAAGCAAGGGTTACCAGCCAAACAAAACACTATATTTATTGCCCTGATTCTGTAGTTTTCAGAAACAACCAATATGTGGCTGTAAACTATGGTACGGGCATACGGTAGGGCGTAGAGTGAAAGGTGCGCCGTGTGGTTTTTGGAAGGCAGATTTTGCTGGACTGTTTTTTTTACACCATGTCCCATTTGAAGCCCCCCAATGCACCCCTAGAGTAGAAACTCCATAAAAGTGACCCCTTCTAAGAAACTTCACCCCTCAAGGTAGTCAAAACTGATTTTACAAACTTTGTTAACCCTTTAAGTGTTCCAAAAGAGTTATTGGCAAATGGAGATGAAATTTGAGAATTAAAATTTTTTGCCAAATTTTCAATTTTAATAAATGTTTTCCTAACAAAGCAAGGGTAAACGGCCAACCAAAACGCTATATTTTTTGCCCCGATTATGTAGTTTGCAGAAACACCCCATATGTGGCCACAAACTACTGTACGGGCACACGGTAGGGCGTAGAGGGAAAGGTGCACCGTGTGGTTTTTGGAAGGCAGATTTTGCTGGACTGGTTTATTTGCACCATGTTTCATTTGAAGCCCCCATGATGCATTCCTAGAGTAGAAACTCTATAAAAGTGACCCCATTTTGGAAACTACGGGATAAGGTGGCAGTTTTGTTGGGATTATTTTTAGTGTACGTATGATTTTTGGTTGCTCTATATTACATTTTTATGAGGCAAGGTTACCAAAAATAGAAATTCTGAAATTTCATCCTCATTTACCATTAACTGTTTTGGAACACCTAAAGGGTTAACAGAGTTTTTAAAATCAGTTTTGAATACCTTGAGGGGTTTAGTTTCTTAGATGGGGTCACTTTTATGGAGTTTCTACTCTAGGGGTGCATCAGGGGGTCTTCAAATGGGACATGGGGCCAAAAAAAAGGTCAGCAAAATCTGCCTTACAGAAACCATATGGCGTTCCTTTCCTTCTGCACCCTGCCGTTTGGTCATACAGCAGTTTACGACCACATATGGGGTGTTTCTGTAAACTGCAAAATCAGGGTAATAAATATTAAGTTTTGTTTGGCTGTTAACCCTTGCCTTCTTACTGAAAAAAAAACTGAATAAAATGGAAAAGTTGCCAACAAATAGCTGTTTTGGAATTGTTTTCAACGTGTTCATCTGAGGGGTTAGGTCATGGGGTATTTTTATAGAGCAGATTCTTACAGACACGGTGATACCTAATATGTCTACTTTTTTAAAATTTATGTTTTACACTATATTATCCTTTTCTAAACAAAAAAAAAAAACATTTTAGTATCTCCATAGTTTGTCTTTTTTTTTTTTTTTTTTTTTTTAGCTGATTATCTTAGGAAATCCTAGTAGTATCCTGCAAAACTAAGAAAACGTCTCACCTCTTTTACTGTGGTAGGTGTAGGCCAATTCCGGATTGCATACATTTTTTCTGAGTCTGGCTTGACACCTTCAGAACCGACAATATGTCCCAGGTACTTGACTTCTGATTTTAGTAGATAGATAGCACTTAGATGGTTTGATTTTGAGTCCATGCTTGATGAGGACTTGGAAAACTTCTGCAAGATATTTTAAGTGCTCCTCGTAGGATTTTGAATAGATGATTACATCATCCAGGTATAACAGGACAGTTTCAAAGTTCTTGTGGCCTAACTGTTGTTCCATTAGTCTTTGGAAAGTTCCAGGGGCATTGCAAAGTCCAAAAGGCATGTAATTAAATTCAAATAGGCCCATAGGGGTAGAAAATTCAGTTTTTTCAAGGTCTTCAGGGGCCATAGGTACCTGCCAGTACCCACTAATTAAGTCCAGGGTAGAAAAGTAAGCTGAGAATCCTAATGCTTTCAGGGACTCCTCGATCCTTGGTAAAGGATAGGCATCCTTGTGGGTGATATGGTTACTCTTCATACAGTCCACCTAGAATCGAATGTTACCATCTTTCTTTCGGACAAGGACTAGAGGTGCAGCCCATGGACTATGGCTGTCTTGAATGATGTTTGAATCTTTCATTTCTTGGATCATCTGTTTCACAGATTGGTACATTGTCAGTGGTATAGGCCGGTACCTTTCCTTGATTGGAGGATGTGAACCGGTAAAGATGGTGTGCTTGATTACACTGACTTCACCATAATCTGTAGGGTGTTTATTGAAGGCATGATGATGCTCTTGCACAACTTTTAAGACTCCTTCAATTTGTTCCTCAGGGGTAGAGGTATGCCCCACGTTGAGTTCTTTCCACCATAATTTATCTGAAGGATGTTTTTGTAGACTTAGCTTCTGAGCAGATTGCTCAGTGGTAGCTGCAGGTACGCTGATCACATCTTGGAAAGTGACTTGCAGCAGTTGAGCCACAGGGCAGTGTTGTTCAAAGTTATACTATTATCACTTAATTTCAGAAGATGAATAGGCACTTTACCTTGAGACACAGTCACTAGGCTTCTTGCAGCTCGGACTAAAGGATGGTCTTCTGGATTGATGGGTTCAACCAGGGCCTGGTAGTCTTGGCCTTGGATCCCAAGAGCAGCTCGGCACCACAGGAGTGTTTCGGTATTGGGTTTAAGGATTATTGGTTGGTTACCTCGGATGCGAGCACAGCAAATCTCTTCTTACTCATTGGCAAATTTCTGTTGCGCACTTAACACACGGATAGTCTGTTGTATCGTATTTTTGGAGGCAGGAGCGGCGGTAGGCTTATATTTGTGCAAATATTCAAGCATTTCAGCATAACAATTCCTAAGAACGTTCATCTCTAGGACTACCGGAGGGTTGTTATCTTCCCTGACCTGCACAACAATGATAGCTTGCCGGGGTAGTGTAGTTCCTCTTACTAGGAGAGTTGGCTCCCAGTAACCATGCACTGGCACGGGTTTGCTGTTGCTGGCTATAAGACCCAGCCAGGATTCTGGTGGTTCTGTTAACTGGTTCTGATCCCAGTATTTCTCAAATGCCGACTGCTGAATAGTTGTGACTTGAGACCCGGTGTCTAATAAAGCAACAAAGGGAACCCCATTTATTTGAAGAACCACTTCTGGACAGGATCCTACATATCTGGGCATCCTGCGGGGATCTTCTGGACCTACTAGTTCACCTCACGAGGGGCGCTCCTTGACTTTGAGGGTTGTCCTTTTAACTGCCATCACATCAATACTGTATGGCTTGTGACAGTATGTGCAAGTGGGTCGTCTCCGAGCACTGGAGTGGTCAGGAGGGCATCCAAGAGAATTTCTGGGATATGTCTCTTTATAATCCGGAGGCAAGAGTCTCCTTGGTAACTGTGTATCATCCTCCAGCACCAAGGGTTTTTCCCACTGTTCTAACTTTTTACATACTTTCTCCAGACTTTTGGTCAGAAAGTTGACTGTCAAGGCGGAAACTGCATCAGGAACCGGTGCTGGACTTGCTTGACTGACCATAAAATAACATTTTGGAGATGCAACTGGCTTATCCATAGACAATTCGTAAGGCTAGTAGGTTACGATGGCATAGTTGTCCCCATAATACTGATGGCTAACTATTTGAAGTCTAGGAAAGTGGAACTTGGATGCTGAGCCGCTAACATCCTTAACTGACTTTTTAAAGCTTCTGTGCTAACACCTTCAATGAATTGCTCCTTAAACGTCTTATCTTTATTTTCCGCTTCATGGGGGGTCTACTTGTACCACAGCTCTGAGGGCTTCCTATAATGACAATGCAAAGTCTCTGAGTGACTCACCAGATTTATGTTTCTTGCTGAAGAACCTCATCTTGACCTCCAACACAGGCTTGGGTTCAAAGATGGTGTAGAGCCATTCAAATATCTGCTCCAGCATTTTCCTCTCTGAGCTTGGCCAGGACTTCACTTCTCTGAGGGCAGCTCCTTCCAATTGCGCAAGCAGAATTTATATTTGTTGCTCTGCTGTCACAGGGTACAACCTTAATATAGCAAAAATATTTTCTTTAAAGTCTCAAAGTGTGAGCTTCCCCAGAGTATCGTGGGAACCAGGGTGCCCCAAAGTAGTAAGTAGTAAGGCATTGTTCGAGGCATCATACACAGTAGCTGCAGGGTCGGCTGCAGCTACTTCGGGTGACCTGTTGAGGTCAGGCTGCACATTATCTTCGTGCACCGACATGGTAACAGCAAATGCTTAATGAAACATAGATTACACATGGCTTTACACACTTGCTAGGTTGCATCGCAATGGGCCACCTTTATTTTGTAAGTGTATGACCCTTTAAGAATTGCGGTACTGGCCAAATTAGGTACTTGGTAGGGCAGCTTGCGTATAGAAACAGTCCCGGCAATGAACTTTCTCTAGCACAGTTATATACAGATTCTGTGGAGGATGGCTGGTATTCGCCTTCCCTTTCCTCCCATTTGCTTACACGCCAAATCTAGCGTCTTTTATCGGACGTGCATACGTGCGTGCGGCTCCTCCTTCCAGTGTGTCTGACAGTTGTCTCAATATCCCTGCTATGTACTTATGCTTATCCAACATTACTACAGCCCCACCTTTATCTGCAGGTTTTACTGTGAGACTATGGTCATTTTTCTATTCAGTTAATGCTATAACTTCCTCTCTAGTCACATTAGGATGTCTAAATTGTTGTACCGGATGTATGGATTTTAACACTTCAATATCAGATTGTACTGCCAAAATATATGCTTCAATCGCAGGGTCATTCACTATCGGATTGAAACCACTTTTAGAGGAGAGATTGAGCTTCCTCGGGGAGAGTTCACTAATCTGAGGACGGTCAATCCACTTCTTATCATTAAACAATACTTTTAATTTAATGGATAGAAAAAACGAAAATAAATTAGATTCCAATTCAAACCAGATGGGAAAACATCTGCATAAAGTAGATGTTGGCAAAGAATACTGTAATCGAGACATCTTTGACATCACAGCAAAAACCAACATTTTCGATATACTACATGCCTCATGGTGAAATATTCGACACTCACGTGAGTAAGCAGGAGCGGGGGGCCTGGTGCAACTACTACGCGGGATGCCGCGGTCTACACACCGGATTCGCCCCGAGATCGGACCTGGCTTGTGAGTAAAACACACCGTATAGAGGATAACTAAAGCGATTTTGTTGGCTGTGGAGTCGATTGTCTATTTAGATTTTTTTTTTAAAGTCTATTCAAGTTTGATCCGAACATTTCAATTAAATATCATAATCGAATGGTACGGTTCTAAGACTATGGTCATGAGAATATTTGAACATTGATTGTGGAAACATTGCGAACATTGTCAAAATCGTGAAAACGCACAGAAATTTTATGCGATAAATAATTATATTGTCATTACTATATTGATGGTTACACTGCAGTGAGAACAGATTTAACCACCTCCGGACCTCCTAACGCAGGATCGCGGTCCGGAGGCGGCAGTCTCAGCCAGAGTCACGCAGGGATGCATCATCTCGCGAGACGCGAGATGACGCTCACAGCTGGCCCGCGCATGGCATTGCGGGCCGGCAAAAGTTTGAGGGGGGTTGCATCATCAGCCTGCCAGCCAATGATCATCGCTGGCAGGCTGATGATTTTTGAAAAAAACGAATCACAGGCCATTTAACACCTTATATTTATAAATATAAGGTGTTAAATGGCTACTGTGCTCCTCTACTGATTCTTTTCGTCGGTTGGTCTCAGTAGAGGAGCACAGTTCACAGTGAGTACCGTATTTTTCGCCCTATAAGACGCACTGGCCCATAAGAAGCACCTAGTTTTTTGAGGAGGAAAATAAGAAAAAAAATATTTTTAACCAAAAGGTGTGCTTTTGGTGGGTTTTGAACTAATTGTGGTCTGTGGATGGCACTGTTATGGGGGATCTGTGGGTGACGCACTGTTATGGGGGATCTGTGGGTGACGCACTGTTATGGGGGATCTGTGGGTGACACTTATGGGGGATCTGTGGGTGACACTTATGGGGGATCTGTGGGTGACGCACTGTTATGGGGGATCTGTGGGTGACGCACTGTTATGGGGGATCTGTGGGTGACGCACTGTTATGGGGGATCTGTGGGTGACGCACTGTTATGGGGGATCTGTGGGTGACGCACTGTTATGGGGGATCTGTGGGTGACGCACTGTTATGGGGGATCTGTGGGTGACGCACTGTTATGGGGGATCTGTGGGTGACGCACTGTTATGGGGGATCTGTGGGTGACGCACTGTTATGGGGGATCTGTGGGTGACGCACTGTTATGGGGGATCTGTGGGTGACGCACTGTTATGGGGGATCTGTGGGTGACGCACTGTTATGGGGGATCTGTGGGTGACGCACTGTTATGGGGGATCTGTGGGTGACGCACTGTTATGGGGGATCTGTGGGTGACGCACTGTTATGGGGGATCTGTGGGTGACGCACTGTTATGGGGGATCTGTGGGTGACGCACTTATGGGGGATCTGTGGGTGACGCACTGTTATGGGGGATCTGTGGGTGACGCACTGTTATGGGGGATCTGTGGGTGACGCACTGTTATGGGGGATCTGTGGGTGACACTTATGTCACGGCCAATTTAGGTTTGACCGTGATGCTGTTGCGTGCAGACTGGTTGCCGGGGGCAACGTGTAGGTTTCTGTTTGCACGTACACTTTTCCTTTATTTGGTGCTTTCCCCGTTTTGGTTGTCACGGGGTTAATTTAGGTGTGTCTGCTAGGTGTGGTGGGTGTGACCTCAGGCCTCTTTATAAGATGGTGTGTTGGAACCTGTGGTCATTCTTATTTTGTTGTCTGCCTGTGTAGGAGCTCTGCTCCCTGGCGGTATGTCTTTGTGTCTGTGTGAGTCACCCTTATTTATTATATTGTTTCCTTACCCTGGCTGTGTGTCCCCTCCGGTGTGTCTCTGTTTTCCTCCCCCACCTGGTGTATGTTGTATTGGTGTGGTTGGTGTATGGAGGTTTTCTGGTGGTGTCTCTGCTCCGGAAGGGGCGTGCTTTCCCGGAGGGGTTAAGCGAAGGCAAGACCGTGGGTTTCCTAGCCTGGAGCCTCCGTCCATCTTGGCTGCGGCAGGTAAGAGTAGATAACATTGTTATTTTGCTGTGTGACTTACCTGCCGTACTGCTTTACCCATGTTCTTGCTTCCTGTCTGCCACTGGGCCTCTGGAGACACCTTTTCATCCGTTGTGTAGGATGAATGGGTGGTCTCTACCCTCTCATCAGGCCTAGGGCGTAGCAGGGATAGCAGGGTCCTAGGTTGGTGAGCATGAGCCCCCTTACCTTATGAGGCGGCTCATGCGCTAGGAGTCTAGGGAGAGCGTTTAGGGTTACGTGAGGAGGTGACCTGCTCCCTGTTCCCTGCTATCTGGCCTAGCAGCCTCAGCAATTGCACGGTGGGGGGTTTTCCCCACTCCCCGCCGTGACATTATAATAAATAATGGCTCCGCAGTCGCAGAGCCTTAGGAAGAGGGTGCAGCATGTATGGCCTGCCGTTTGGGGCATACATGCGCGTTCTCCGGAGGGAGAGCGTTATAGGGGATCACCGTTAACGGCACGGTTGGTGGCTTTTTCCCCGCCACCTAGCTAACCGTTGTCCGTGTTGGTGACCCCTTGTCCCTCTCAGGGTTCCTATCTCTGGTCATCTGCTGGCAGCTTTCCTTTGGTGTTCCGGCGATGTGCTGGTTGGGGAGTGGCTGCTGGCAGCGACCTGGAGTAGGAACGTCCTCCTGAGTTGGACGCGGTGTCCAGTGTTCCTCCTCCAGACTGCTTTGTTGGCTGGCGACCTGGGACTGTTGTGTACGGTCCAGGTTTGTTGGCGGCAGTTCTGGGGGGAGATACGGGCATCTGTCTGGCAGTGCCTCCAGTGTTCTCTCTTCCAGTCTGCTTTGTTGGCTGGCGACCTGGGACTGTTGTGTACGGTCCAGGTTTGTTGGCGGCAGCTCTGGAGGGAGACACTGGTGGTTATCAGGCATTACCCCTCCCCCCCTCCCTGTTGTTTGGCCCCACCAGCTTCCCCTTTTCGGTTGGAGGGGGCTTTGAGGGGTGGGAGTGTCACGGCCAATTTAGGTTTGACCGTGACGCTGTTGCATGCAGACTGGTTGCCGGGGGCAACGTGTAGGTTTCTGTTTGCACGTACACTTTTCCTTTATTTGGTGCTTTCCCCGTTTTGGAGGTTTTCTGGTGGTGTCTCTGCTCCGGAAGGGGCGTGCTTTCCCGGAGGGGTTAAGCGAAGGCAAGACCGTGGGTTTCCTAGCCTGGAGCCTCCGTCCATCTTGACTGCGGCAGGTAAAAGTAGATAACATTGTTATTTTGCTGTGTGACTTACCTGCCGTACTGCTTTACCCATGTTCTTGCTTCCTGTCTGCCACTGGGCCTCTGGAGACACCTTTTCATCCGTTGTGTAGGATGAATGGGTGGTCTCTACCCTGTCATCAGGCCTAGGGCGTAGCAGGGTCCTAGGTTGGTGAGCATGAGCCCCCTTACCTTATGAGGCGGCTCATGCGCTAGGAGTCTAGGGAGAGCGTTTAGGGTTACGTGAGGAGGTGACCTGCTCCCTGTTCCCTGCTATCTGGCGTAGCAGCCTCAGCAATTGCACGGTTGGGGTTTTCCCCACTCCCCGCCGTGACAACTTATAGGGGATCTGTGGGTGACACTTATAGGGGATCTGTGGGTGACACTTATAGGGGATCTGTGGGTGACACTTATGGGGGATCTGTGGGTGACACTTATGGGGGATCTGTGGGTGACACTTATGGGGGATCTGTGGGTGACACTTATGGGGGATCTGTGGGTGGCTCTTATTGGGCTCTCTGGATGGCACTGCGTATGACAGTTATGGGGGGGATCTGTGGATGACACATATATAGCATCTTATGCTATGTGTCATCACAGATCCCCTCCATAAGTGTCCCTGTAGTGAATGACCCTCAATACACGCTGGGGGCCGGCATCTGCTTTTATAATGACAGCGGGGCCCGTGCAGTGACTGTATTCCACTACACGGGCCCCGCTCACTGTATAATCCTATGTCTAATAGTTAATTGTAATTGTATGTAATCGCATAATCAGCGCTGTGTATTACGGTACTTACAACTACAAGCGCTCGCCGCTCGGTAGGCAGAGAGGAGGGAGGAGGCAGGCCGGGAGGACGGGCGCTGGCTGCGTGAGTCATACGTCATGCGCCCATGCCGCCTGCTTCATTCATAAAGTGGGCGGCGCAGGCGTGTGACGTATGACTCACACTGCCAGCGCCCGTCCTCCCGGCCTGCCTCCTCCCTCCTCTCTGCCTACCGAGCGGCGAGCGCTTGTAGTTGTAAGTACCGGTAATACACAGCGCTCCTTATGTGATTACATACAATTACAATTAACTATTAGACATAGGATTATACAGTGAGCGGGGCCTGTGTAGTGGAATACAGTCACTGCACGGGCCCCGCTGTCATTATAAAAGCAGATGCCGGCCCCCAGCCCCTCCTCCCTCACAGCTGATACACCCGTATCGCGGCGGGTGTATCATTGAAAACGCAGCAAAATCAGCAGCATTCGCCGTATAAGACGCAGTGCTATTTCCCCCCCACTTTTGGGGGGGGAAAAGTGCGTCTTCACCCACGCCCTCCCCGCCGCAATGTCAAATTTTTTATTTTTTTTTATCACCGCACAATCACTTTCCAAGCGCTGCGGCGATTAAAAAAATCAGTTTTGATATTTTTATCAATTGCAGCGGCCTCCGGTACTTCGCTAGCCTCCCATTTGTAAGACAGGCTTGCTTTTTTTCTTGGGTAGTCTCAGGAAATACCCCCTAAATTTAGTAGTCCAAATGTCAAACAAGGGGTATTCTTCTGAAAAGGCCTACAGGATTCTGACCCAGTCGAATTAGGAATGGGAACCCTCCTCTGACAAATCTAGCGGGTCAGAATACGAACCTGTAGAAAGCAGTGGCAGTCTGACCCAAAGTTCGAGCGAGAAGGTTGAGAAGGTCCCTGATAGCACCAGGTGTACCCTGCCCCGAGTTGCTACACCGCAGGTTGTGCAGGATCCGCTTCAAGGGCAGCAGAGTGGGGCTGGCGCTGTCGGATTACGTGGTGAGGCATACACCAGCAGCGCAGCCCACCCTGGACCTAGTACCAGCACTGTCGTACAACATGGTGAAGGGGCGAGCACCAGAAGGGCAGTTGAAGCTGGTACGGTGGCACGTGCAATAGTTACCCCGTCGCAGCCACCGCACAGACAGGCCCGTAGACCCCCTAGAGTCCCTGAGGTGCTGGCAAACCCTGATTGGCAGTCCCCAACTTCAGCCGCACCATTAGTTCCCCCTTTCACCGCCCAGTCTGGAGTTCGGGTTGAGACAGCTCAGATCGGTTCGGCCCTGGGATTTTTTGAGCTGTTCTTGACTGCGGAGCTCTTGGACATAGTCATGGCAGATAAACAAATCGGTATGCCGCTCAATTTATAGCCGCCAACCCGGGAAGATATTATGCCCAGCCTTTCCAGTGGAAACCCGTCCAAGTTTCCGAATTAAAAAAATTTCTGGGCCTTCTCCTCAACATGGGTCTAACAAAAAAGCATGAATTGCGGTCATATTGGTCCACAAACCCAATTCATCACATGCCCATATTCTCTGCTGCCATGTCCAGGGCACGATTTGAGGCCATCCTGCGTTTCCTGCACTTTAGCGACAACACCACCTCCCGTCCCAAAGGCCACCCAGCTTTTGACCGGCTCCACAAAATTCGGCCCCTCATAGACCACTTCAACAACAAATTTGCAGATTTGTATACCTCTGAGCAAAACATCTGCGTAGACGAGTCCCTTATACATTTTACCGGGCGCCTTGGCTTCAAACAATACATCCCAAGCAAGCATGCCCGGTATGGGGTCAAATTGTATAAGCTCTGTGAAAGGGCCACAGGCTATACCCACAAATTTCGGATCTATGAGGGTAAAGATCAGACCCTGGAGCCGGTCGGTTGCCCTGACTACCTGGGGAGCAGTGGGAAGACAGTCTGGGACTTGGTGTCACCCTTATTTGGCAAGGGGTACCATCTTTATGTGGACAATTTCTACACAAGTGTGCCCCTCTTCAGGCATTTGTTCATAGAACAGATTGGCTGCTGTGGCACCGCGTGACCCATTCGCAGGGGCTTCCCCCAACAGCTCGTTACCACCCGTCTTGGAAGGGGGAAGAGGGCTGCCTTGTGTAATGAAGAACTGCTCGCGGTGAAATGGAGAGACAAGCGTGACGTTTACATGCTCTCCTCCATTCACGCAGACACGACAATACAAATTGAACAAGCAACCAGTGTCATTGAAAAGCCCCTCTGTGTCCACGACTATAATTCGCTCATGGGAGGGGTGGACTTCAATGACCAGATGTTGGCTCCGTATTTAGTTTCCTGACGCACCAGACACTGGTATAAGAAGGTATCTGTATATTTAATTCAATTGGCTCTGTATAATAGTTTTTCTGTCTATTTCTGTCCTGACTGCCCTGACCACCCTGCCCTATGCTTAGGGGAGTGTTTCTGGAAGTACCACACACAGGTACACCTAGCATAGAAATCACATCTCACCAGGACAGGCCCACAGGGTTATTAGGGCCCATTCAAACAGAGGTACTGCAAACCTCTCCTTTCACCTGGGACAAAGTGCATAATGCACTTTGCCACATCTTTGGGCGATTTGTGCTTTGCACATTGTCCCATGGGGAAGGAGAGGTTTTTCCTATAAAGGTAAAAACTAAAAATAAAATAACTTTTTTGCTTACTGTTGATTTTTTTAACGTTCTGTTCAAAAAGTTAAATAAAGTTTATATGTTCTGTTCAAATGTTATTATAAAGTTAATAAATTTATTGCGTTGCGGCCTGGTTTTTTCTTTTTTGTTTTCTTTTTTTAACCTTCCAGGTGGACCTACCGATCGACTAGCTGCAGCACTGATGTGCATTCTGACAGAAGCATTGCGCTGCTGTCAGATTACACAAAAGTTGGTGTATGCAGCGCTGCAAGATGAGATTTCTCCTCTGCAGTAAAATATACGTTTGCCAAGGCATATGAGCTGAGGAGGCGGCGGTGTTCATATGCTTTGGCAAACACTTTGCCGGGATTTATATATATATATATATTTTTTTATATACAATGATTTATTCATCCACATCGATTGATGTGAATGGAGAAATCGGGTTTGCCAGGGCATACAAGCTAAGTGGGTATGGATGTTGGGCGGAGCTCCTATGTCCTGGCAGACGCCTTTCCCCTCCCTTTTTTTTTTGGGCAGAGATTTTTTTTCATCCACATTGATCGATGCGAATGAAGAAATCTGTGCCGTTAATTTTTTTTCAGCCCAGAGGCTGAACGAAAAAAAAATAATCTCATTACCCGTATGCTCAATATAAGGAGAATAGCAGAAACTCCTAATGCTGGCCATACATGTAATGATTGCGGAGACCCTCAAATGCCAGGGCAGTACAAACACCCCACATTGGAAAGAAGACACCCCAAAGTATTCGCTGAGGGGCATATTGAGTCCATGAAAGATTGAAATTTTTGTCTCAAGCTAGCGGAAAGGGAGACTTTGTGAGAAAAAACTAAATATCTGGGTGAGATAAATATCTTGGTCAAATGCCAACTTTGTATAAATTGTATTAAAAGAATGGGAAAAGTTGTCTTTCGACAAGATATTTATCTCACCCAGCATGGGTATATGTAAAATGACACCCCAAAACACATTCCCCAACTTCTCCTGAGTACGGCGATACCACATGTGTGACACTTTTTTGCAGCCTAGGTGGACAAATGGGCCCACATTCCAAAGAGCACCTTTTGGATTTCACAGGGCATTTTTTACAGATTTTGATTTCAAACTACTTCACACACATTAGGGCCCCTAAATTGTCAGGGCAGTATAACTACCCCACAAGTGACCCCATTTTGGAAAGAAGACACCCCAAGGTATTGCGTGAGGGGCATGGCGAGTTCATAACATTTTAGAATTTTTGTCACAAGTTAGCGGAAAATTATGATATTTTTTTTCTTACAAAGTCTCATTCCACTAACTTGTGACAAAAAATTAAAACTTCCATGAACTCACTATCTCCATCACGAAATACCTTGGGGTGTCTTCTTTCCAAAATGGGGTCACTTGTGGGGTAGTTATACTGCCCTGGCATTTTAGGGGCCCATATGCGTAAGAAGTAGTTTGCAATCAAAATCTGTAAAAAATGACCGGTGAAATCCTAAAGGTGCACTTTGGAATGTGGGCCCTTTTGCCCATCTAGGCTGCAAAACAGTGTCACACATGTGGTATCGCCATACTCAGGAGAAGTTGGGCAATGTGTTTTGGGGTGTCATTTTACATATACCCATGCTGGGTGAGAGAAATATCTTGGCAAGACAACTTTTCCCATTTTTTTATACAAAGTTGGCATTTGACCAAGATAAATCTTGGTCCAAAAAGTTAAATCTTTCATGGACTCAATATGCCCCTCAGTGAATACCTTGGGGTGTCTTCTTTCCGAAATGGGGCCACATGTGGGGTGTTTATACAGCCCTGGCATTTTAGGGGCCCTAAAGCGTGAGAAGTCTGGAATATAAATGTCTAAAAAATTTTAGGCAGTTGGATTCCGTGAGGGGTATGGTGAGTTCATGTGAGATTTTATTTTTTGACACAAGTTAGTGGAATATGAGACTTTGTAAGAAAAATGGAGCCTTACAGGGGGGTGTTCAATGACAGGGGGGTGATCAATGACAGAGGGGTGGTAAGGGAGTGTATATAGGGTGATCACCCCCTGTCATTGATCCATGGATCCGTAAAACACATACGGACGTCTGAATGGAGCCTGACAGGGGGGGGTGATCAATGACAGGGGGGGGGTGATCAATGACAGGGGGGGGGTGATCAATGACAGGGGGGGGTGATCAATGACAGGGGGGGTGATCAATGACAGGGGGGTGATCAGGGAGTCTATATGGGGTGATCAGGGTTTAATAAGGGGTTAATAAGTGACGGGGGGGGGGGTGTAGTGTGGTCTTGGTGCTACTTTACTGAGCTGCCTGTGTCCTCTGGTGGTCGATCCAAGCAAAAGGGACCACCAGATGACCAGGTAGCAGGTCTATTAGACGCTGTTATTAAAACAGCGTCTAATATATCTGTTAGGGGTTAAAAAATCGCATCTACAGCCTGCCAGTGAACGATCGCCGCTGGCAGGCTGTAGATCCACTCTCTTACCTTCCGATCCTTTGAACGTGCTGCCCTGGCCCAGCTTCTCAGAGCTGTGGATGCAGAACGTCCTGAGATTGAAGTCAGATAGTAAGGTGGGCCCCTTCTACATGCTGGATGGTGTGATGATGAATGGTGAAGCGGGAGGCTCTCTACTCCACCATTACAATCAGCTGTCTGTGCGTCCTGTAGATGCATAGACAGCTTAATTGGAGGGCCCCCTCCCACGCTGGGCCCCTGTGCAGCTGAACCGGCTGCACAGGCGGTATGTCCGCCCCTGGGTCTCACCCACGGACCTGAATGAGCAGCTTAATTTCAGCTGCTTCATCTAAATTTCATGGATCATGCTCTCATTATAATCCCCCCCCCCCCCCCTTGTTTCTATACAGTCAGGTCCATGAATATTGGGACATCGACACAATTCTAACATTTTTGGCTCTATACACCACCACAATGGATTTGAAATTAAATGAACAATCTTTAATTTGAGGATATTTAAATCCAAATCAGATGAACGTTGTAGGAATTACAACAGTTTGCATATGTGCCTCCCACTGAACCAGCATGGCTACCACAGCATCTTGCAGCGGCATGCTATTCCATCCGGTTTGCGTTTAGTTGGACCATCATTTATTTTTCAACAGGACAATGACCCCAAACACACCTCCAGGCTGTGTAACGGCTAATTGACCATGAAGGAGAGTGATGGGGTGCTGCGCCAGATGACCTGGCCTCCACAGTCACCGGACCTGAACCCAATCAAGATGGTTTGGGGTGAGCTGGATCGCAGAGCGAAGGCAAAAGGGCCAACAAGTGCTAAGCATCTCTGGGAACTCCTCAGAGTTCATCAAGAGAATGCCAAGAGTGTGCAAAGCAGTAATCAAAGCTAAAGTAATCATAGTTTTGATGCCTTCAGTGTGAATCTACAATTTTCATAGTCATGAAAATAAAGAAAACTCTTTGAATGAGAAGGTGTGTCCAAACTTTTGGTCTGTACTGTATGTCTACAATTGTATTATCTATAATTATATTAGGGGCTGATTTTTCTTATTGGAAATTATTAAAAGTTTTGTTTTATTTATTATTGGTCATCCGTCTACTTTTGTTGAATAATTTAGGTGGTCTATTGAAATTATCTGTCTATCTTTGCTGTTTATCTCATATAGGGGTGGCACTTAATTTTCCCACCAAGCAGAGCATTGGTGTAGCAGTAATTTAGATACTTCAGGAGGCCATTTTGGGTGCAAGAGAAAGTCAATTTAGTCATAGCAAGCAGTTCTAGTGACACAAAACTCAGCGATTTTCTCAGTTTTAACAGTGCGATGTAAAATTAGATAATTGGCACAGTATATCCAGGCAGTTTCTAAGCAGTTTAAACAGTTCTTTAGCCCAATAAAACAGTCAAACAAAGGATATTGATCCTGTTCGTGACGCCACTTTTATCCAACATGCCAGTCCGCAGGGGTAGAACATGTGAGGTTCACGGTGGGCCAAATGTACAAACAGTTCATCGGTTACTCACAGTTTAGCAGACGCCTCCCTGGGCCAGTGAAGGGGAGAACAGCACTGGATTCTCCGGGGCACACTCTATTACAGGGGACACCGGCCAGGTGGTGTTCGAGGTGCCCTTGATGGTGATTGGGTTTCTGAGTGATTGTGCGGCTGGGCCCTTGACTTAGGTAGTGTCGTAACGCCAGCACCTTGATGGTGCAAAATGTTGAGTGGTAGTAGTATGAAGTTAAAAGAATGAGGCAGGTATAAATCCAACTGAGAAATTTACTATAACCAGGTTCTTGATAACAATTTGGATCCAGCAATAAAGCAGTCTCTGATATACAGGCAAGTTGGATGTGATAAATCCTAGTAACAGGCTGTACATGTAGTTATGTCTCAGGATATCGTAGGCAGTCTCACTGATATTCAGCTCTTTGCCTGGTTCCGTTTCTCCAGCTTATTAATGGTGAGGCTGCTGGAAGCTAATAGATCCTTCACCTTGAATCCAGAGGTCCTTAAAGCCTGGTAAAATGGCTTATGTCCTTTGTATTTTTATCCACTCTTTCTCACTTGAACTAATTTCCACTTAACACAGCAAGCAGCTGCACTCTTACTCCTTCAACTCCTACTCCACCTCTCTCTACAACTCTACTGAACTGTCCTATATATACTGTGGTGCTACCCCATCTAGTGGTGGAATGTATGTAGTGCACCTGACAGCCTGGTAACAGGCATTTTACATAAGAAAGCAATACATACAGTATGCTATAACATGTGACACAATAAGCTTTTGCAGTGCCCACGTACACTAGTGGGGAGCTGCAGACAGAAAGTAAAAAATACAAAAAAGCATGCCATGGACCTTGACGATTTGTCAACCACAGTCAGTAGAGAAAAGCAGATTCCGAGAACTTAAACAAATAGAGTGGAAAGACACATATGGCCTTCTCACAATGGACGTCACAGCCCTCTACTCGAACATTGAGCACGATATAGGAATAGAGTGCGTAAAAACGGTTCTACAAAAGGATGATACGCTAACATCACCCCAAATAGAATTTCTCCTTGACGGCTTACGCTGTATACTTCAGAACAACTATTTCATGTACAATAACACAGTCTACCATCAGTGCAAGGGGACCGCTATGGGGACGCGAGTAGCGCCGGCGTTTGCAAACTTATTCATGGGGGAATTTGAAGAAAAATTCATCATTAATCACTCTGATTTCCACAAACAGATTATATATTATAAAAGATACATTGATGATCTGTTTATTATTTGGGATGGGAAGGAAGATACGGCAAAAATATTCTGCAACTCCCTAAACGAAACAGACTGGGGGATCTCCTTCACTCCGAATTTTAATAAAGTAGAGATAGAATTCCTAGACATTATTATCTCATGTCACAATAATCTGCTAAGCACAAAAACATATTTCAAAACAGTGGACACTAACAGCTATATTCACTATTCTAGCTTTCATCATAAAAAGTGGCTGCAAAACATACCATATAGCCAATGTAAAAGGATTAGACGGAATTGCACAAAGAATGAGGACTTCAAAATACAGACAAAGATCTTGGAGAACAGGTTCCGAGATAAAGGATACCCAAAACAACTTGTGAAAGACGCTATAAAAAAGAGTAGCCTACAATCACAAGAGGAATGCCTATCAGTTAACACCAAACCAAAGGGCCCTATTGAAATAGTCCGCTTTATTACTCAGTACAATACGTCTAATAGACAGATACAAAAAATCCTTGAAAACCACTGGCATATCCTCCTACAAGACCCATATGTAGCAAAATACCTACCCACTATACCAAAAACCACCTATAGATGGGCACCTACCATAAAAAACATATTAGCCCCGAGCCAACCGAAACAACACACCCTAGCGATAGAAGCTAGCGGACCGAGCCAAGAAAAAGTAAAAGAGAAAGGGAGCTATAAGTGTGGATCGAAGAGGTGCCTATGCTGTAAAATCATTACACATAGACAAACCTCTTTCACTTCCAACTATATTTGGTACGACATTCCCAATAAAATACCATCTCACATGCCATTCTACCTATGTCATCTATCTTATCGAATGTGGATGCGGCCTACAATATGTGGGCCGAACCACCCAAGCCCTTCATTGCCGGGTGTATCAGCATAGGTATAATATCCGCAAACAATATCTAAAACATGGGGTCTCCAGACATTGTGCATACACCCCAGAAAAAGACAAACACAAGATAAAAATTACCCCCATTGATTTTGTACCAGAAAACCTGCTGAACCGCTTTGAAAAACTACAGAAGAGGGAAGTATTCTGGATGTACCAATTAGATACACTGAGCCCACGAGGTTTGAACAAAATCATTGAGACTATTCTATGAATGAAATCAGTGAGACTTTTTTGAGATAATAAAAATAATACATATATAAAATAAGGACTATATAATGATCAACAATACATATCTGACAGGCAATGACACACAATCCTGTGTGTATATGTGTATGTATGTTTGCATGTATGTGTATATGTGTATGTATGCATGTGTATGTATATATATATATATATATATATATATATATATATATACACGTGTATATGCCTGTATAATCCCTCTATAATAACGGTCCATAGAAAATTAGGACTAGCAGAACGATGTTAGAGAATATTGAATATATACCAAAACACCTCCATTACATATATCCATCCGCATGCACATCTATCGCATTTTATGTGATTTTATTCTGTTTAATTCTGTGCAACTTGATGTGTCATTTTTGATCTTATTTTTAATTTTTATTGATATTTATTTATATTTATTTTATCTTTATTTTTATTCTTTTTTTCACATTTAATTTTATTTCTTCTATATATATATATATATATATATATATATATATATGTATATTTTTTATATATATATTTTATATATGTCTTATATATCTATTTATCTATCCAATTACCCCTATCAACTGTGCCCCCTATGAGCCCATCCATTTTTAAACTACGCAGAGATTTATTTTTATCATAGCATACAAGAATGCAATAAGAATTATGGGTGTAATCCCATTATATATCACAGTTTTACTATAGCAAGACACAACTTATAGTATCTTTTGAAAGACAATCGGAGCCCAATAATAAAAATAATAATAACAATATCCTAATCCCTTTGGCACAGACTGGCCAAGAACTTTGATTCCAGCTTCAACGGCAAGTTCACACTCACCCCCGCTTTATACCAGCAGCCTATATGATAATAAGGTAACACACAGGAGTCACCCCATTTCCTGTGAAACGAGAGCCCCGCACCTCGCAGGGCCATTACACTAGCTGATGCAGGGAACAGGATTAGGGATGAGCGAACTCGAACTGTATAGTTCGGGTTCGTACCGAATTTTGGGGTGTCCGTGACACGGACCCGAACCCGGACATTTTCGTAAAAGTCCGGGTTCGGGTTCGGTGTTCGTCGCTTTCTTGGCGCTTTTGTGACGCTTTCTTGGCACTTTTTGAAAGGCTGCAAAGCAGCCAATCAACAAGCGTCATACTACTTGCCCCAAGAGGCCATCACAGCCATGCCTACTATTGGCATGGCTGTGATTGGCCAGAGCACCATGTGACCCAGCCTCTATTTAAGCTGGAGTCACATAGCGCCGCCCGTCACTCTGCTCTGATTAGCGTAGGGAGAGGTTGCGGCTGCGACAGTAGGGCGAGATTAGGCAGATTAACTCCTCCAAAGGACTTGATTAACTGATCGATCTGCAGCTGTGGATCATTGAGCTGCTGATCCTCAATTGCTCACTGTTTTTAGGCTGCCCAGACCGTTTGTCAGTCACATTTTTCTGGGGTGATCGGCGGCCATTTTGTGTCTTGTGGTGCGCCAGCACAAGCTGCGACCAAGTGCATTTAACCCTCAATGGTGTGGTTGTTTTTTGGCTAAAGCCTACATCAGGGTGAAGCTGTCACACCAAGTGCATTTAACCAGCAATAGTCTGTTCATTTTTTGGCCATATACAAAATCAGGGGCAAGCTGCGCCTGTCACCAAGTGCATTTAACCCTCAATGGTGTGGTTGTTTTTTGGCTAAAGCCTACATCAGGGTGAAGCTGTCACACCAAGTGCATTTAACCAGCAATAGTCTGTTCATTTTTTGGCCATATACAAAATCAGGGGCAAGCTGCGCCTGTCACCAAGTGCATTTAACCCTCAATGGTGTGGTTGTTTTTTGGCTAAAGCCTACATCAGGGTGAAGCTGTCACACCAAGTGCATTTAACCAGCAATAGTCTGTTCATTTTTTGGCCATATACAAAATCAGGGGCAAGCTGCGCCTGTCACCAAGTGCATTTAACCCTCAATGGTGTGGTTGTTTTCTGGCTAAAGCCTACATCAGGGTGAAGCTGTCACACCAAGTGCATTTAACCAGCAATAGTCTGTTTATTTTTTGGCCATATACTACATCAGGGGCAAGCTGCGCCCGTCACCAAGTGCATTTAACCCTCAGTAGTGTGGTTGGTCAAGCTGTGACACCAAGTGCATTTAACCAGCAATAGTCTGTTCATTTTTTGGCCATATACTACATCAGGGGCAAGCTGCGCCCGTCACCAAGTGCATTTAACCAGCAATAGTGTGGTTATTTTTTGGCCATATCCCACTCTAATTCTGTCACTAAATCCATACCGGTCACCCAGCGCCTAAATACTAGGCCTCAAATTTATATCCCGCTAAATCTCTCGTTACCGCTGTCCTGTTGTAGCTGGGAAAGTTATTTAGTGTCCGTCAAAGCACATTTTTTGTTCTGGGTTGAAGTACAATTCCCAATTTAGCAATTTCATAATTTAGTGGTTTCTGCTATATCAGAGCTATTTGAAATCTATCCCTAAAAGGGTATATAATATTCAAGGTGCACATTGGGTCATTCAGAATAACTTCACACACACCCGCTACTGTGTATTTTCAAGTCTAATTCTGTCACTAAACCCATACCTGTCACCCAGCGCCTAAATACTAGGCCTCAAATTTATATCCTGCTAAATCTCTCGTTACCGCTGTCCTGTTGTAGCTGGGAAAGTTATTTAGTGTCCGTCAAAGCACATTTTTTGTTCTGGGTTGAAGTACAATTCCCAATTTAGCAATTTCATAATTTAGTGGTTTCTGCTATATCAGAGCTATTTGAAATCTATCCCTAAAAGGGTATATAATATTCAAGGTGCACATTGGGTCATTCAGAATAACTTCACACACACCCGCTACTGTGTATTTTCAAGTCTAATTCTGTCACTAAACCCATACCTGTCACCCAGCGCCTAAATACTAGGCCTCAAATTTATATCCTGCTAAATCTCTCGTTACCGCTGTCCTGTTGTAGCTGGGAAAGTTATTTAGTGTCCGTCAAAGCACATTTTTTGTTCTGGGTTGAAATACAATTCCCAATTTAGCAATTTCATAATTTAGTGGTTTCTGCTATATCAGAGCTATTTGAAATCTATCCCTAAAAGGGTAGATCATATTGAAGGTGCACATAGGGTCATTCAGAATAACTTCACACACACCCGCTACTGTGTATTTCCAAGTCTAATTCTGTCACTAAACCCATACCTGTCACCCAGCGCCTAAATACTAGGCCTCAAATTTATATCCCGCTAAATCTCTCGTTACCGCTGTCCTGTTGTAGCTGGGAAAGTTATTTAGTGTCCGTCAAAGCACATTTTTTGTTCTGGGTTGAAGTACAATTCCCAATTTAGCAATTTCATAATTTAGTGGTTTCTGCTATATCAGAGCTATTTGAAATCTATCCCTAAAAGGGTATATAATATTCAAGGTGCACATTGGGTCATTCAGAATAACTTCACACACACCCGCTACTGTGTATTTTCAAGTCTAATTCTGTCACTAAACCCATACCTGTCACCCAGCGCCTAAATACTAGGCCTCAAATTTATATCCTGCTAAATCTCTCGTTACCGCTGTACTGTTGTTGCTGGGCAAGATATTTAGTGTCCGTCAAAGCACATTTTTTGTTCTGGGTTGAAATACAATTCCCAATTTAGCAATTTCATAATTTAGTGGTTTCTGCTATATCAGAGCTATTTGAAATCTATCCCTAAAAGGGTATATAATATTCAAGGTGCACATTGGGTCATTCAGAATAACTTCACACACACCCGCTACTGTGTATTTCCAAGTCTAATTCTGTCACTAAACCCATACCTGTCACCCAGCGCCTAAATACTAGGCCTCAAATTTATATCCTGCTAAATCTCTCGTTACCGCTGTACTGTTGTTGCTTGGAAAGATATTTAGTGTCCGTCAAAGCACATTTTTTGTTCTGGGTTGAAGTACAATTCCCAATTTAGCAATTTCATAATTTAGTGGTTTCTGCTATATCAGAGCTATTTGAAATCTATCCCTAAAAGGGTATATAATATTCAAGGTGCACATTGGGTCATTCAGAATAACTTCACACACACCCGCTACTGTGTATTTTCAAGTCTAATTCTGTCACTAAACCCATACCTGTCACCCAGCGCCTAAATACTAGGCCTCAAATTTATATCCTGCTAAATCTCTCGTTACCGCTGTACTGTTGTTGCTGGGCAAGATATTTAGTGTCCGTCAAAGCACATTTTTTGTTCTGGGTTGAAATACAATTCCCAATTTAGCAATTTCATAATTTAGTGGTTTCTGCTATATCAGAGCTATTTGAAATCTATCCCTAAAAGGGTATATAATATTCAAGGTGCACATTGGGTCATTCAGAATAACTTCACACACACCCGCTACTGTGTATTTTCAAGTCTAATTCTGTCACTAAACCCATACCTGTCACCCAGCGCCTAAATACTAGGCCTCAAATTTATATCCTGCTAAATCTCTCGTTACCGCTGTACTGTTGTTGCTGGGCAAGATATTTAGTGTCCGTCAAAGCACATTTTTTGTTCTGGGTTGAAATACAATTCCCAATTTAGCAATTTCATAATTTAGTGGTTTCTGCTATATCAGAGCTATTTGAAATCTATCCCTAAAAGGGTATATAATATTCAAGGTGCACATTGGGTCATTCAGAATAACTTCACACACACCCGCTACTGTGTATTTCCAAGTCTAATTCTGTCACTAAACCCATACCTGTCACCCAGCGCCTAAATACTAGGCCTCAAATTTATATCCTGCTAAATCTCTCGTTACCGCTGTACTGTTGTTGCTGGGCAAGATATTTAGTGTCCGTCAAAGCACATTTTTTGTTCTGGGTTGAAATACAATTCCCAATTTAGCAATTTCATAATTTAGTGGTTCCTGCTATATCAGAGCTATTTGAAATCTATCCCAAAAAGGGTATATAATATTCAAGGTGCACATAGGGTCATTCAGAATAACTTCACACACACGTTTCTGTGCATTTCCAAGTCTAATTCTGTCACTAAATCCATACCGGTCACCCAGCGCCTAAATACTAGGCCTCAAATTTATATCCCGCTGAATTTGAATACAATACATTGGGCCAAATAATATATTTGTTGTTGTGGTGAACCATAACAATGAGAAAAACATCTAGTAAGGGACGCGGACGTGGACATGGTCGTGGTGGTGTTAGTGGACCCTCTGGTGCTGGGAGAGGACGTGGCCGTTCTGCCACATCCACACGTCCTAGTGTACCAACTACCTCAGGTCCCAGTAGCCGCCAGAATTTACAGCGATATATGGTGGGGCCCAATGCCGTTCTAAGGATGGTAAGGCCTGAGCAGGTACAGGCATTAGTCAATTGGGTGGCCGACAGTGGATCCAGCACGTTCACATTATCTCCCACCCAGTCTTCTGCAGAAAGCGCACAGATGGCGCCTGAAAACCAACCCCATCAGTCTGTCACATCACCCCCATGCATACCAGGGAAACTGTCTCAGCCTCAAGTTATGCAGCAGTCTCTTATGCTGTTTGAAGACTCCGCTGGCAGGGTTTCCCAAGGGCATCCACCTAGCCCTTCCCCAGCGGTGAAAGACATAGAATGCACTGACGCACAACCACTTATGTTTCCTGATGATGAGGACATGGGAATACCACCTCAGCATGTCTCTGATGATGACGAAACACAGGTGCCAACTGCTGCGTCTTTCTGCAGTGTGCAGACTGAACAGGAGGTCAGGGATCAAGACTGGGTGGAAGACGATGCAGGGGACGATGAGGTCCTAGACCCCACATGGAATGAAGGTCGTGCCACTGACTTTCACAGTTCGGAGGAAGAGGCAGTGGTGAGACCGAGCCAACAGCGTAGCAAAAGAGGGAGCAGTGGGCAAAAGCAGAACACCCGCCGCCAAGAGACTCCGCCTGCTACTGACCGCCGCCATCTGGGACCGAGCACCCCAAAGGCAGCTTCAAGGAGTTCCCTGGCATGGCACTTCTTCAAACAATGTGCTGACGACAAGACCCGAGTGGTTTGCACGCTGTGCCATCAGAGCCTGAAGCGAGGCATTAACGTTCTGAACCTGAGCACAACCTGCATGACCAGGCACCTGCATGCAAAGCATGAACTGCAGTGGAGTAAACACCTTAAAACCAAGGAAGTCACTCAGGCTCCCCCTGCTACCTCTTCTGCTGCTGCCGCCTCGGCCTATTCTGCTGCTGCCGCCTCGGCCTCTTCCTCCGCCTCTGGAGGAACGTTGGCACCTGCCGCCCAGCAAACAGGGGATGTACCACCAACACCACCACCACCACCTCCGTCACCAAGCGTCTCAACCATGTCACACGCCAGCGTTCAGCTCTCCATCTCACAAACATTTGATAGAAAGCGTAAATTCCCACCTAGCCACCCTCGATCCCTGGCCCTGAATGCCAGCATTTCTAAACTACTGGCCTATGAAATGCTGTCATTTAGGCTGGTGGACACAGACAGCTTCAAACAGCTCATGTCGCTTGCTGTCCCACAGTATGTTGTTCCCAGCCGGCACTACTTCTCCAAGAGAGCCGTGCCTTCCCTGCACAACCAAGTATCCGATAAAATCAAGTGTGCACTGCGCAACGCCATCTGTAGCAAGGTCCACCTAACCACAGATACGTGGACCAGTAAGCACGGCCAGGGACGCTATATCTCCCTAACTGCACACTGGGTAAATGTAGTGGCAGCTGGGCCCCAGGCGGAGAGCTGTTTGGCGCACGTCCTTCCGCCGCCAAGGATCGCAGGGCAACATTCTTTGCCTCCTGTTGCCACCTCCTCCTTCTCGGCTTCCTCCTCCTCTTCTTCCACCTGCTCATCCAGTCAGCCACACACCTTCACCACCAACTTCAGCACAGCCCGGGGTAAACGTCAGCAGGCCATTCTGAAACTCATATGTTTGGGGGACAGGCCCCACACCGCACAGGAGTTGTGGCGGGGTATTGAACAACAGACCGACGAGTGGTTGCTGCCGGTGAGCCTCAAGCCCGGCCTGGTGGTGTGTGATAATGGGCGAAATCTCGTTGCAGCTCTGGGACTAGCCAATTTGACGCACATCCCTTGCTTGGCGCATGTGCTGAATTTGGTGGTGCAGAAGTTCATTCACAACTACCCCGACATGTCAGAGCTGCTGCATAAAGTGCGGGCCGTCTGTTCGCGCTTCCGGCGTTCACATCCTGCCGCTGCTCGCCTGTCTGCGCTACAGCGTAACTTCGGCCTTCCCGCTCACCGCCTCATATGCGACGTGCCCACCAGGTGGAACTCCACCTTGCACATGCTGGACAGACTGTGCGAGCAGCAGCAGGCCATAGTGGAGTTTCAGCTGCAGCACGCACGGGTCAGTCGCACTACAGAACAGCACCACTTCACCACCAATGACTGGGCCTCCATGCGAGACCTGTGTGCCCTGTTGCGCTGTTTCGAGTACTCCACCAACATGGCCAGTGGCGATGACACCGTTATCAGCGTTACAATACCACTTCTATGTCTCCTTGAGAAAACACTTAGGGCGATGATGGAAGAGGAGGTGGCCCAGGAGGAGGAGGAGGAGGAGGAGGAAGAGGGGTCATTTTTAGCACTTTCAGGCCAGTCTCTTCGAAGTGACTCAGAGGGAGGTTTTTGGCAACAGCAGAGGCCAGGTACAAATGTGGCCAGCCAGGGCCCACTACTGGAGGACGAGGAGGACGAGGATGAGGAGGAGGTGGAGGAGGATGAGGATGAAGCATGGTCACAGCGGGGTGGCACCCAACGCAGCTCGGGTCCATCACTGGTGCGTGGCTGGGGGGAAAGGCAGGACGATGACGATACGCCTCCCACAGAGGACAGCTTGTCCTTACCCCTGGGCAGCCTGGCACACATGAGCGACTACATGCTGCAGTGCCTGCGCAACGACAGCAGAGTTGCCCACATTTTAACCTGTGCGGACTACTGGGTTGCCACCCTGCTGGATCCACGCTACAAAGACAATGTGCCCACCTTACTTCCTGCACTGGAGCGTGATAGGAAGATGCGCGAGTACAAGCGCACGTTGGTAGACGCGCTACTGAGAGCATTCCCAAATGTCACAGGGGAACAAGTGGAAGCCCAAGGCCAAGGCAGAGGAGGAGCAAGAGGTCGCCAAGGCAGCTGTGTCACGGCCAGCTCCTCTGAGGGCAGGGTTAGCATGGCAGAGATGTGGAAAACTTTTGTCAACACGCCACAGCTAACTGCACCACCACCTGATACGCAACGTGTTAGCAGGAGGCAACATTTCACTAACATGGTGGAACAGTACGTGTGCACACCCCTCCACGTACTGACTGATGGTTCGGCCCCATTCAACTTCTGGGTCTCTAAATTGTCCACGTGGCCAGAGCTAGCCTTTTATGCCTTGGAGGTGCTGGCCTGCCCGGCAGCCAGCGTTTTGTCTGAACGTGTATTCAGCACGGCAGGGGGCGTCATTACAGACAAACGCAGCCGCCTGTCTACAGCCAATGTGGACAAGCTGACGTTCATAAAAATGAACCAGGCATGGATCCCACAGGACCTGTCCGTCCCTTGTCCAGATTAGACATTAACTACCTCCCCATAACCATATATTATTGGACTCCAGGGCACTTCCTCATTCAATCCTATTTTTATTTTCATTTTACCATTATATTGCAAGGCTACCCAAAGTTGAATGAACCTCTCCTCTGCCTGTGTGCTAGGCCTAAATATATGCCAATGGATTGTTGCAGTGGTGGCTGACGTGAAGCCTCATTCTCTGCTATGACATGCAGACTGATTCTCTGGTGACATGAAGCCAGATTGTCTGTTACGGGACCTCTCTCCTCTGCCTGGGTGCTGGGCCTGAATTTATGACAATGGACTGTTGCAGTGGTGGCTGACGTGAAGCCTGATTCTCTGCTATGACATGCAGACTGATTCTCTGCTGACATGAAGCCAGATCCTCTGTTGCGGGACCTCTCTCCTCTGCCTGGGTGCTGGGCCTAAATTTATGAAAATGGACTGTTGCAGTGGTGGGTGACGTGAAGCCTCATTCTCTGCTATGACATGCAGACTGATTCTCTGCTGACATGAAGCCAGATCGTCTGTTACGGGACCTCTCTCCTCTGCCTGGGTGCTGGGCCTAAATTTATGAAAATGGACTCTTACAGTGGTGGGTGACGTGAAGCCTGATTCTCTGCTATGACATGAAGACTGATTCTCTGCTGACATGAAGCCAGATCCTCTGTTACGGGACCTCTCTCCTCTGCCTGGGTGCTGGGCCTAAATATCTGACAATGGACTGTTGCATTGGTGGCTGACGTGAAGCCTGATTCTCTGCTATGATATGAAGACTGATTCTCTGCTGACATGAAGCCAGATTGTCTGTTACGGGACCTCTCTCCTCTGCCTGTGTGCTAGGCCTAAATATATGCCAATGGATTGTTGCAGTGGTGGCTGACGTGAAGCCTGATTCTCTGCTATGACATGCAGACTGATTCTCTGGTGACATGAAGCCAGATCCTCTGTTACGGGACCTCTCTCCTCTGCCTGGGTGCTGGGCCTAAATTTATGAAAATGGACTGTTGCAGTGGTGGGTGACGTGAAGCCTGATTCTCTGCTATGACATGCAGACTGATTCTCTGGTGACATGAAGCCAGATCCTCTGTTACGGGACCTCTCTCCTCTGCCTGGGTGCTGGGCCTAAATTTATGAAAATGGACTGTTGCAGTGGTGGGTGACGTGAAGCCTCATTCTCTGCTATGACATGCAGACTGATTCTCTGCTGACATGAAGCCAGATTGTCTGTTACGGGACCTCTCTCCTCTGCCTGGGTGCTGGGCCTGAATTTATG
Organism: Bufo gargarizans; assembly: GCF_014858855.1. Lineage (NCBI taxonomy): Eukaryota > Metazoa > Chordata > Amphibia > Anura > Bufonidae > Bufo > Bufo gargarizans. Next base: position 127,768,220 of record NC_058088.1, on the reverse strand, counting down.
ACAATGGACTGTTGCAGTGGTGGCTGACGTGAAGCCTGATTCTCTGCTATGATATGAAGACTGATTCTCTGCTGACATGAAGCCAGATTGTCTGTTACGGGACCTCTCTCCTCTGCCTGGGTGCCGGGGCCTAAATATCTGAGAATGGACTGTTCCAGTGGTGGGTAACGGGAAGCCAGATTCTCTGCTATGATATGAAGACTGATTCTCTGCTGACATGAAGCCAGATTGTCTGTTACGGGACCTCTCTCCTCTGCCTGGGTGCTGGGCCTAAATTTATGAAAATGGACTCTTACAGTGGTGGGTGACGTGAAGCCTGATTCTCTGCTATGACATGAAGACTGATTCTCTGCTGACATGAAGCCAGATTGTCTGTTACGGGACCTCTCTCCTCTGCCTGGGTGCCGGGGCCTAAATATCTGAGAATGGACTGTTCCAGTGGTGGGTGACGGGAAGCCAGATTCTCTGCTATGGAACCTCTCTCCAATTGATTTTGGTTAATTTTTATTTATTTAATTTTTATTTTAATTAATTTCCCTATCCACATTTGTTTGCAGGGGATTTACCTACATGTTGCTGCCTTTTGCAGCCCTCTAGCCCTTTCCTGGGCTGTTTTACAGCCGTTTTAGTGCCGAAAAGTTCGGGTCCCCATTGACTTCAATGGGGTTCGGGTTCGGGACGAAGTTCGGATCGGGTTCGGATCCCGAACCCGAACATTTCCGGGATGTTCGGCCGAACTTCTCGAACCCGAACATCCAGGTGTTCGCTCAACTCTAAACAGGATAACACCAGCGCTGCACAGCATGACGATGTGGATTGCTATTACTCCAGTCCAGAGATCGGGCAGCGCTGGTACTTTCATATGACAGGCAGTATCCTATGGAGCAGCTGACACGGAGGATCGCTGCACACAGAGAGAGCATAGAGCTGGAAAGGGCTCTGGCTCTGTGTAGGAGAACTCCGCGTGCTGTGGTTCTGTGGAGATACCAGCACAAGACAGCGCATGTTTTAGTGATATAAAATGTATCAAGTGTATCAGTTTAGAATAGGGACGAAGCAGCCACATGTAGCGCTCAGTCTAGCGCAACTGTAGCCCACATTTTGTACTACAATATATTCCTTTAGGTAAGGCTACTTTCACACTAGCGTTCGATCGGATCCGTTCTGAACGGATCCGATCGTAATAATGCAGACGGAGGCTCCGTTCAGAACGGATCCGTCTGCATTATATTAGCTAAAAAAAGCTAAGTGTGAAAATAGCCTCGGACGGATCCGTCCAGACTTTCAATGTAAAGTCAATGGGGGACGGATCCGCTTGAAGATTGAGCCATATTGTGACATCTTCAAACGGATCCGTCCCCATTGACTTACATTGTAAGTCTGGACGGATCCGCACGCCTCCGCACGGCCAGGCGGACACCCGAACGCTGCAAGCAGCGTTCAGCTGTCCGCCTGTCCGTGCGGAGGCGAGCGGAGTGGAGGCTGAACGCCGCCAGACTGATGCAGTCTGAGCGGATCCGCTCCATTCAGACTGCATCAGGGCTGGACGGCTGCGTTCGGGTCCGCTCGTGAGCTCCTTCAAACGGAGCTCACGAGCGGACCAGCGAACGCTAGTGTGAAAGGAGCCTAACACATTAGATACAAGTGTGCATCTCTCCTAGTATCTTCTTCTAATTGACGTAATTGAAGGCTATCTCTAGGAGCCTCATTATACTAAACACGCCCCTCCTTATCTTTGCACCTCCCTCTGATTAACCCGCCAAAACAGTGTTTTAAATGTCTCAATCACAAGTAAGTTTGTATTCTGTAAATTGTCCTGACGAAGGGGGCACTCCGCCCTTGAAACGCGTTGACTTTAATAAAAAAATCATTACAAAACCTAAGGACTGATCTATATGCCTGCAGCGCCGGATAGTGGTCTCCCACTTTTATGATTATCTGCATAACAGATTCTTCTTTAGGCAACAGATGTAGGTAAAAGTACAGATGAATTATATCCTTCATCGGGCTGTTCTCGGAAACTGCCCGGTGACAGCATGTGTTTCAGAGAGTCTCGTGGTGCAGGCACAGGTAAGGACTTACCTCTGCATCACCGGACTTGGGAATAAAGATGGCAGATCGCATGTGTTCGTTGGCGAACTGGCCATCACTGTAAACAAGTTGGTTCCAATCAGTTAATATGACCTTGTTGTGGCTTGCAAGCCTGCACCATATTCAGCAACACTGTAGTAGTGATGAGCGGCAGGGGTCATATTCGAATTCGTGATATTTCGCGAATATTTTTTAGAATATTCGTCGAATATTCGAAAATTCGAAAATGCACGATTTTTTTTCTTGAAAAAAAATCGGCAAGGTAATGATTGTGTAATATGCTAATTTTCGTAATTCGAATTTTCGGATTCGATTTTTTTTTGCGAATTTTTCAATTTACAACTATTAGACAAAGATTATAGCTAAATTATTAGCTAAATTGCTCTATATTCGATTTTTTGAATATTCGCGATATTGCTAAAACAGTTTTTTCGAATATTCGTAATATATAGCAATATAGCGAATATTCGAAAAAAACGAATATAGAGCAATTTAGCTAATATAGTGCTATAATCTTCTTTGTCTAATAGTTGTAATTTTTTTCTCATCTGAAGTGCAGATTGGAAAAAAATTACAACTATAAAAAAGCACTATATATAGCTAAATTGCTCTATATTCGTTTTTTTCGAATATTCGCTATATTGCTATAACTTCGTTTTTTCGAATGTTTGTAATATTCTAAAACAAGAATATATAGCAATATAGCGAATATTCGAAAAAACGAATATAGAGCAATTTATCTAATATAGTGCTATAATCTTCTTTGTCTAAAATTTGAAAAATTCGCAATAAAAATTTGAATCCGAAAATTTGCATTACGAAAATTCGCATATTACACAATCATTACCTTGCCGATTTTTTCAAGAAAAAAATAAGTGCATTTTCGAATATGACCCCTGCCGCTCATCACTACTCCTAAAGTCAAGTATATTGCAGCCTTCTTATTGGCCCACAAGCTAGAAGCAGGAAGGGATCATGTGTACTGATTTAAAAAAATAAAAAATAATCGGAAAGAAAAAAAATAAAATTGAAAAAAAATCAGAAAAAATCGAATATTCGAAATTGCGAATATATATAACTATATTCGAAATATTCGCGATAAAAATTTGAAATTCGAATATTCGTGATCAACACTACACTGTAGTTGCGCAGTAGCAGTCTGGGTGTTTTTGTATCTGTACAGCTACATGCACACGACTGTTGTTTTGGTCTGCATCCGAGCCGCAGTCTTTGCGGCTTGGATGCGGACCCATTCACTTCAATGGGGCCGAAAAAGATGCGGACAGCACTCTGTGTGCTGTCCACATCCGTTGCTCCGTTCTGTGGTCCGCAAAAAAAAATAACCTGTCCTTTTCTTGTCCGTTTCGCAGACAAGAATAGGCAGTTATATTAATGGCTCTCTGTGCCGTTCCGCAAATTGCGGAATGCACACGGACACCATCCGTGTTTTGCGGATCCACAATTTGCGGACCGCAAAACACAAAACGGTCATGTGCATGTAGCCTAAGACTGGGTTCACAGGGGGTGTGGGGATTCATTCTGGTAGTTGGGATAAGCGGGTGCAGTACAGAGGCAAAGTACAAGTTTGTAATTCAAATGTCCATGTTTATTCACACATAAGGTCAAACAAAAACACTCTTAATGTCATCTTGTCAGTGGTTCTGCCTCCAGCAGTCAAAAATGCAGGCTTTAGGTGGCCTGCTCTCCCAACACACAGGTCTCAGCTTTTCAGCCCAGCACAGGGCTCACTTCCCACACCAGTGATTGCCAGAGCTCCTCTGTCAGAGAGAGGTAATCACTCACAGCTGACACTGCTGGATGTTTTTTTTTGTTTTTTTTTATAGGCCAGTCAAGACCTGGCCTGGAACGTGGGGAGTAGTCACCCACCCATCACTTTGACTACTTCCAGTAAGAGCCGTCCTGGATCAGCTATAAAGCCATACTAAAATATCAAAGTATCAATCAGCATTAGCTGCCGCTGACACCTGAAAATACCGGCTCTTACTTCACCGAGGTTCCTGGCAACGACGGACCCTTGTGCCTTCCTACATACCTCCCCACTTTGTTAAACCCTGAGGGGGTGAACACTTGCCAGACAGTGTACCTGGGACAGGGAATCCGCATTTCCCTGTAAGCAGCCTGCCCTGTGTTCCACTAAGAACTTGAAGTTCTGTAATGACAAGAACCATCTGGTGACCCGAGCATTCCTCTCTTTGGCCTGGCTCATCCACTTGAGAGGGGAGTGGCCGGTCGCCAGACAGAACTTTCTCCCCAATCGATAATAACGGAGAGACATTTGATGGCTAGGCACTCTCTCTTCACAATACTGTACCTAGTCTCGGCTGGGGTAAGTTTGCGGCTCAGGAAAACAATGGGATGGTCCTCCCCATTGATTTCCTGAGAGAGTACAGCTCCAAGGCCTACTTCAGAGGAATCGGTCTGTACCACAACCTTCCTCTTGAAGTTGGGCGTCACCAAAACCGGTGACCCGCACAGGGCCGACTTCAACACGGAAAAAGCCTCTTCCGCCTGGTCATTCCAGAAGACCATCACAGACTTCCGTCCCTTCAAGATCCCTGTCAACTGAGCCGCTAAAGTGGCAAAATGGGGAACAAACCACATATACTAGCCCACAATTCCCAGGAACGACTTTACTTGCCAAGTGGTGACAGGTTGGGGCAATTCTGAATCGCCTCTATTTTATTCACTTGGGGTTTAAATAATGTCAAATGACGTACCCCAGGAACTTAGTCTCCTCTAACCCTATTGTGCATTTCTTTGGGTTAGCGGTCAGTCCAGCCTTCCTAAGGGAGTCCACTACAGCCTGCACTTTGGGTAGATGACTTCCCCAGTCGGTACTGTGGATGACGATATCATCCAGGTAAGCCGACGCGTACCGACGATGTGGATGAAGTACAATGTCCATGAGTCGTTGGAACGTGGTGGGAGCACCATGCAGACCAAAGGGTAACACTTTATACTGATACAGCCCCTCAGGGGTGACAAAGGCAGCCTTCATTAAGGGCACCTACCAGTAGCCCTTCGTGAGGTCCAAAACAGAAAAATATCAGGCTTGTCCTAACCTCTTAATAAGCTCATCTACCCGGGGCATGGGATACGCTTCGAACTTGGAGATTTTGTTTAGTTTGCAAAAATCGTTACAGAACCATAACGTCCTGTCCGGCTTGGGTATTGGACTGGCCTATTCACTTTTGGATTCCTCAATGACATCTAGTTACAGCATTAGCTGTACTTCCTCCGCAATGGCTTGTCGCCTCCTTATCTTTTCATGGTTTTAGTAAATTCACATGGTACACCTGCTCCGGCTTTCGCCTCCCTGCTGGTGTATCTTATAATTTACCTCTCCCACTTTCTCGAGTACCTCGTAGGACCCCTGCCACCTAGCTAGGAACTTACTGTCTACGGTTGGTACCAGAACCAAAACCTGATCACCTGTTTTAAAGTTCCGGACCCGAGCCTGCCGATTAAAGATCCTACTCTGGGCTTGCTGCGCTGCCTCCCTATGCTCCCTGATCAGAGGCAACACTGTCTCCATCCGTCCTTGCATCTGGGTTACGTACTCAATAACACTTTTGTGCGGTGTAAGTTATTGTTCCCATGCTTCTTTGGCTATGTCCAACAGACTGCAAGGGTGTCTGCCATATAGCAGTTCGAAGGGCAAGAAGCCAGTAGAGGCCTGGGGCACCTCTCACACTGCAACAATTAGATAGAGCAGAAAAAGGTCCAAGTCCCTCCCATCCTTAGACACCACTCTTTTTAACATATTTTTTTAATGTTTGATTAAATCTCTCTACCAGGCCATCCGTTTGTGGATGATACAAGCTGTTGGTTGTGGAGCAACTTACATAGTTCTCTCATGACCTTGGACATAAAAGGGGTCCCTTGGTCAGTCAGAACCTCTTTAGGTAGTCCCACTTGGGAAAACATCTCTATTAATGCCTTAGCTATAAGTATGGCTGATGTATGTCGCAGTGGCACCGCCTCCGGGTACTGAGCGGCGTAGTCGAGGACGACCAAGATGTGTTGGTGCCCTCTAGCGGATTTCAGTACTGGGCCTACTTTCGCCGGAGACATTGAGGTCTGCCAATTCAGGACCCAACGGCAAGTCCTCGTCTCCTACCAACACACTCAGCGGGGTTGTCACCCCCTCTTCCACCGAAGTGGCGGTCACCCCTACTGCTGGCCCTTCGGCCTCGGGTTCCCAGGGTTCTGGCCTCCTGCCCGAGACAGGCCACTCTGCTGAAGTTGCCCCTGACTCAGGGGCATCAATAACTCTCACAGCCGGCCACAGGGCCGTAAAGTCTCTCCCTATTATTAGTTCATAAGGTGAAGTGGTAGCAATGGCCACCTCGTGGGTCCACTTGCCGCCTTCCGTGGATAGAGATACCAGGGCATTGGGATAGTTCTTTAAATCTTCATGTATGCACATGACCCCGATTTTTCGGCCAGTATACTTGTTGGGCCGCACCAGGCTAGCTCTTACCAGAGACACTAGACTCCCTGAGTCCAACAAAGCCACTGCCAAAGTGTCTCCCACTTCTACCTGGCACAGGTGGTTATTGTCTATAGTCTCTGAAATACCTGATGCAAACAGCTTCCTGGCGTACAACGAGTTGCGGTATCCAGTTAGTCTCCATGGGTTTGCCCCAATGGGGACAGTCGGCCCTTACGTGGCCAGGATCCTGACACTGCCAACATACTATCGGAGCCGGGTCTACGGTGGGTACACTCTGGGCGGGCTTGGTTGCCACAAGTCTGGGATGGAGATTGCTGGGGTTTGGCTACCCCCCTCCCAAATGAACTGCCTTTCAAATTCATGGTAGCCTCATAGCGTTCCACCAGGTCCACCATCTCAAGGGCATTACCAGGAGAAACCTGGCCGATCCAGTTCTGGAGGGGGTACGGCAAAGCCCTCCAGAAAACATCAGCCAACAGACGGTCCAACATAGCCATTTTTGCAACAGGAGAAATAGGGTATAATACTGGGGCCTCGCGGGCTCAGCCGGGTTAAACTCCCACTGATGCACCTGCTGTGCCCGTACTAATACATTCACCCCCAGTCTCGCCAGGATCTCACCCTTTACTGTCGGGTAATCAGACGCTTGATCGTCCGGTAAGTCAAAATACACCTGCTGGGGTCCAGACGCCAGGAACAGAGCGACGACCTCAGGTAGCTTCTCTCTCACGGCTACCTTCTCAAAGATCGCCAAATAGGTCTCGACGTCGTCTGCGGGGGTTATCTTGGTGATCGGCGCACGGACCGCTTTCCGGGCATTGTGGACGCTCTGGGATGCTCCTGCTGCTTGTAAAGCCATCGGCAGCTGGTTTGTTTCCTGCTGTTGCTTATTGGCCTCGCGCTGTTGCAGGTTAGTTTCCACGAGGGCTTTCACGACAGCTTCCATTTTGTCGAGGGACATGGGTTGTAATCTCGCTGGTTTGATGTAAGACATACAACCGCACCAAGAAAAACAAAAATATTTCAGCCTTCACGCCAGCCTCACTGCAATGCCCACATCCTCCACCAGTTGTGGGGATTCGCTCTGGTAGTTGGGATAAGCAGGTGCAGTACAGAGGCAAAGTACAAGTTCGTAATTCAAACGTCCGTGTTTATTCACACATAAGGTCAAACAAAAACACTCTTTGCAAGGTTAGTGTTTTTTCACACCAAGTAGAAAGTTTGTGCATAACAAGAAAATGTCACCTTGTCAGTGGTTCTGCCTCCAGCAGTCAAAAATGCAGGCTTTAGGTGGCCTGCTCTCCCAACACACAGGTCCCAGCTTTTCAGCACAGCATAGGGCTCAGTTCCCACACCAGCAATTGCCAGAGCTCCTCTGTCAGAGAGAGGTAATTGCTCTCACAGCTGACACTGCTGGCTGGGTTTTTTATAGGCCAGTCAAGACCCGGCCTGGAACGTGGGGAGTAGTCACCCACCCATCACTTTGACTACTCCCAGTAAGAGCCACCCCGGTTCAGCTATACAGCCATACTAAAATAGTAAAGTGTCAATCATCATTAGCTGCCGCTGACACCTGAAAATAATGGCTCTTACTTCACCGAGGCCAGGAACGTCGGTGACACATACCTTCAGTCAACGACTAACCCTTTGCGCCTTTCTGCAGGGGTAATTTATCAAAGTGGTGTAAAGAAGAACCGTCCCAGTTGCCCATAGCAAACAATCAGATTCCTCCTTTCATTTAGCAAACGAGGGGTGAAAAATGAAAGGTGGAATCTGATTGGTTGCTATGGGCAACTAAGCCAGGTCTACTTTACACCAGTTTGATAAATGGTTTTTATGGTGATTTTGCTGCATTTCTAGGCATGCATGTTGTTGTGTTTTACTGTACTTAAACTCCAGCTGCTAGGTATGAGGACAAGCATACATATTGAACAGCTGTCGACCAGACGATCTTTTGGCCCGGCTCCTGTGCACAAAGCACATATGGCTTGGCCAAACATCATAAAACATGTATCTGTATTTAATGAAAAAAGGGGAGAAAGTGCTGCCAGGTGCCTCTAGCCGACTAAACTTGGATCAGGTGAAAATATTCCCTTATCCCAATCCTCCTTTCCTTTGAGGCCGAATGCACACGGCCGTTGCTCACGCGGCCTGGATCTATACCAGTATATTACTGTACTGTGGCGGCAGCAGGGAGCGCACGGCGTCATAGCAACCAATGACGCCGTGCGCGCCTGCTCTCAGCAGGAATCCAGGCCACGGTTCCACGGACCGCTCACGGCCGTGTGCATTCGGCCTGATATTGTCTGTCGGGGGAGAGTTGGGAGCCCGCCACACCCCTTAGGGTACTTTCACACTAGCGTTATTCTCTTCCGGTATTGAAATCCGGTAAAGGGTTTCAATACCGAAAATGCATTCTGAATGGAAAGCAATCCGTTCAGTATGCATCACAATATCTTCCGTTCCGTCCCTTGTACCGGCCAAAATACCGGAGCAATACAGCACTTGTCATTTATTTCCATAGAGATGTATTAATACCGGATCCGGTACTAAGTGTTCCGGAAATTCCTGCATCGCCGGATCTGGTTTTCTGGTCTGCATGTGCAGGACTTTTGATCTTTGAAAAATTTAAATACCGGATTTGTTATTCCAGATGATACTGGATGAGACGGATCCGGTATTTCACCTGATCCGTCTAACAGATCCGTAAAAAAAAAGCTTTCCGTTTGTACACGGCTTGCCGAATTCAGCAGGCAGTTCAGGAATCAAAAAACACTAGTGTGAAAGTACCCTTTGACTGTCGGCTGTGTCCAGGGGCCATAAGTCTACGAGAATCAGGGAACATTGTGTAAGCGTTCTTTTATCAATTGACCATTATTATCATGCTGCAATTCTTTTCATATACTGTATACTAAGAGAACACTTCTTCGGCTTCCAGTGATATATGGGCAGAGAGGTGGCTCTGTGCCTACATAACATTATATCATGTCTCCATTTTTACAACTTTTTCCTGATGGTTTTCTGATTCACATTTGTTATTTCTATATCACAACAAAATACACGCACACAAATACAGACCTAGACACCACTTAATGTTATTTTTAGTGGTATCAATAAAGTTGTAGGAGCGCGTCAGGGGTGACGTCATATCTCAGCGACTATTGTGAGACGGCTCTATCCTGGCTGTAGCTGGTCCGGTTACTGGGCTAGGAAGCAGTTTCTTGTCCCGCGATGCCTAAGGTGGTGTCGCGGTCGGTGGTTTGCTCGGACACACGTGACCGGGAGGAGTATGACGATGGAGAGAAGCCGTTACACGTGTATTACTGCCTGTGCGGGCAGATGGTGCTTGTGTTGGGTGAGTTGGCCCTGGCTGGAGCTCAGAGCCAGATGGTCAGTGGATACTGAAGGTTTAGTAGCAGTTGTCTGTGCTTGATGACCGCTTATAATAACAGGATCAGCAACCTCAGGCAGGCACTCCAGGTGTTCCAAAACTGCAACTCCCACAGTGCTCCATTCACTCTATAGCAGTTAGAAGAACAGCCGAGAATGTTTGCATGCTGGGAGTTGTAGTCTTACAGCAGCTGGAGTGCTGAAGGTTGCTGATCCCTGTGCTAGGGACTTGGCTAGGTGTGCGCAGCAGACCGGGTGCCGGTGTCCTGCCGAAAGTCTAAAGTTTGCCAAAAGTCTATAGCGGAAGTCACGTGGCGCGCTGCGCAAGCGCACGAGCGTACTTCAGCGAAGCATTCCTGCAGCCTCTACTGCAGTAGTTGGCACACCGCGCGTGTGCACACTTAAGGGTATAGATTTCTTAAAGTGACAGTCCTCACCATTAATTTTAACTTCATACTACTACCACTCTCAACTATCCATCTCTTTCTTTACCATCCATTTCCTTCTTTAATATCAATGGCGGCATAGAGTTAGTTTTACTAAATGCCGGGGGCAGCGAGGCCGAGCTCGATGCGTGGCGAGCGTACAAATTAATGTAGATGCTGTATTTTACTGGAGGTGACTGTCACTTTAAGACGATGATTCGGATGATTTGTGGAAGTGCGCTTGCGCAGCGCACCACGTCACTTCCGCTATAGACTTTCGGCAAGCTATAGAGATCTGGCAGACCGGGTGCCGGCTTGGTGTGCGCAGCAGACCGGGTGCCGGCTTGGTGTGCGCAGCAGACCGGGTGCCGGCTTGGTGTGCGCAGCAGACCGGGTGCCGGCTTGGTGTGCGCAGCAGACCGGGTGCCGGCTTGGTGTGCGCAGCAGACCGGGTGCCGGCTTGGTGTGCGCAGCAGACCGGGTGCCGGCTTGGTGTGCGCAGCAGACCGGGTGCCGGCTTGGTGTGCGCAGCAGACCGGGTGCCGGCTTGGTGTGCGCAGCAGACCGGGTGCCGGCTTGGTGTGCGCAGCAGACCGGGTGCCAGCAACATAGCAGCCCGAAAAAAATAAGCTCAAGGACATCTCAACATGCCCTATAGTGCCAGGTACTTATATTGTAATGTCAGGACTTGGTGCTCTGTCTCCTCCATGCATGAATAAATGACACTACTTTGCACAAGAAGTAAAGTGCCGGTCTTTCCATTGTCGCGTAATGTCAGGACCAGTGAAAGGTCCTCTTTAATGTCTCATGAAAAAAAAAGACCAAGAAGAATGTTGTAGAGCCGATTATGTTTTTTTGCACAATGGACATGCAGAGGGGGACACATAAGGGACAGTGGTTGCATGTTACGGGCAAAGTTATTATTATTATCTTTTAGCCCATTGTATTTTGTCACAGTGGGCTTTATTGCTAGTTTATTAATATTGTATTTTTTGGATTATAAGGTGCTTCTAGGATTTGGAGGAGGAAATATATTATTATATACTTAAGGAGGACCTTTCATGGGTCCTAACATTGTAAGATAACTATCTAGACATGGAGAGCGGCGCCCAGGGATCTCACTGCACTTACTATTATCCCTGGGCGCTGCTCCGTTTGCCCGCTGTGGCCCCGTTGCCTTCTCCTGCGCTGTATGGTAATTGCTACTATCGGTAAACCAAGGAGAAGTCTGCCATGTTTCTCCCTGGGAGGTTTGTTTCTCCTTGGCTATGAGCTCTGCGCTGTGATTAGTAGGGTTGTTGCGGGTATCGAAATTTCGATACCCAATCGATACTTTGGTCCCGGTATCGTATCGATACCGGGATTTACGTTTTTTCGATACTGGGCTGCGCTTCTGCGCAGTCTAGTATCTCTGAACATGAGCGCGCTGCTATCGGCGCGCTCATGTTCTCTCAGCAGCACGGGGAGAAGGAAGCAGTGTCTCCCTCCCCCCTGTGCTGCTGCCGCTGCCACCAATGAGAAGAGAGGGGCGGGCGCACTGCGCCACCAATGATAGGACTATTCCCACACAGAGCCCAGCGATGTCCCAGGGGACTGCCCGATCCAATGAAGACGCCATGGACATGGCGAAACATGTCGGGGGGCAGTAATTAGATTTTAGACTCTAGGACATCCAGAGGCTTATGCTAAAGCGCCTGACTTACATAGTGACAGCCTCGATAGGCACTCCGCCAGCACTAGCATCATAAGCTAATAGAGCAAGCCGCAAAAAAGCGGGATAACCGATAGTAGATAGGGTGTCACCAATAGTCAGTCACTAAGGCAGCTTGATAATAGCACCACTAGCAGGCAGCAGGGTGAATAGCAGCAGCACTATAGGATTAGCTATAGGTAAACCATAGGCAGTGAATGTTGCAACACACGGCCACAGTAACTAGCCGGCAACAGCAGGATAACAGATAGCAGAGATAGTAGATAGGCTGTCACGATTAGTCAGCCACCTAGGCAGCTAGATTATAGCAATAATACCACTAGCAGACAGCAGTGTGAACAGCAGCAGCACAGCAACAAGCAGGCGGGTTCCAAAGTATCCAACTGCTTGAGCAATCATACATCAGCTACAACTGCCTATACCTCACAAGATTAAGGGTACAAAGTATCCAAATAGCTAACAGTATACACAAATAAAGGCTAACCATATAACAGTAACTGCAAATAAAACACTACTGCTGCATTAAGGCTAGTTTCACACTAGCGTTCGTCGGTCCGCTCGTGAGCTCCGTTTGAAGGGGCTCACGAGCGGACCCGAACGCCTCCGTCCAGCCCTGATGCAGTCTGAATGGAGCGGATCCGCTCAGACTGCATCAGTCTGGCGGCGTTCAGCCTCCGCTCCGCTCGCCTCCGCACGGACAGGCGGACAGCGTTCAGCTGTCCACCTGGCCGTGCGGAGGCGAGCGGATTAGTTCAGACTTACAATGTAAGTCAATGGGAACGGATCCGCTTGAAGAGGTCACCATATGGCTCAATCTTCAAGCGGATCCGTCCCCCATTGACTTTACATTGAAAGTCTGAACGGATCCGCTCAGGCTACTTTCAGACAAGTGATTAATGCAGACGGATCCGTTCTGAACGGAGCCTCCGTCTGCATTAATATGATCGGATCCGTTCAGAACGGATCCGATCAAGCGCTAGTGTGAAAGTAGCCTTACAGTGTCAAAAGAAATAAAAAAACGAAGCACACTCTTGATGTCCAGAGATAGTTTTATTTAGTAGGTTAGATAAAAAGTTCATTATTTATTAATAATAAAAAAATAAAAGCTAAATTTTAAATCAATAAAAATTATAACACAAATGCACATGTCAAGAGCAGGCAACAAGTAGTCCATGACTAAATGTATATACAACAGCGATGTCCCAGCACTGGGCGCCGCTCAGTTCGCCCGCAGTGCCCTATTACTGTCTCCTCTCCTGCTCCATATGCTAATTACTATCGGAGCATTGGGGGGGGAGACATTAGTGGGTGTTCCTTCTCCCTGCGCTGCGATTGGACAGTGCTACAGCCAGGGAGAAGGAACGCCCACTTGTGAAGCTGATGTCTCCTCCCCATCCGCCTCCTGTATAAAGGGGTAATTATCATTGGTGGTGCAGTGTGCCCCCCCATCCCATTAAAATCATTGGTGGCACAGTGCGCCGGCCCCTCTCAACCCCCCAGTATTAAAATCATTGGTGGCAGTGGGCACAGGGTCCTCTCCCCTCCCCCTCATTGGTGGTGCAGTGGCAGCTTCTGATCGGAGCCCCAGCAGTGTAATCCTGGGGCTCCGATCGGTTACCATGGCAGCCAGGACGCTACAGAAGCCCTGGCTGCCATGGTAACATCCCTGATGCTGTGTGCAAAAAGCATAGAGCAGCAGGGACGGTGTGAAGTCCTATTCACCCTGATAGATCTCTATCAGGCTGAATAGGACAAGGGATGAAAGTTCCCAGGTTCTGGCCCCTAAGGGGGGAAATAGTTATTAAATAAAAAGTTTAAACCCCCCCCCCCCCACCAAAATATGAAGTATAAATCACCCCCTTTTCCCAATTTCACATATAAAATATATAAATAATCAACCTATTACATATCGCCACATCAGAAAAGTCCAAACTATTAAAATATAAAAAAAAAATCTAGGTGGTGAACGCCGGAACAGAAAAATAAATAAAAACTGCGCGATTCGCCATTTTTTAAAATGCGGAATGCACGTGGTATCGAGTATCGCAATACTTTTTTATGGTATCGAAACCGAATAAAAAATTTGGTATCGCAACAACTCTAGTGATTAGACAGCGCTACAGCCAGGGAGAAGGAACGCCTAGGGAGAAACATGGCAGTTTCCGATAGTAGCAATTACCATACAGTGCGGGAGAAGGTAACGGGGCGAACGGAGCGGCGCCCAAGGATAATGGTAAATGCAGTGAGATCCCTGGGCGCCGCTCTACATCTCCAGATAGTTATCCTACAATGTTCGGACCCATGAAGGAGCCTCTTTAATAATAATCTTTAAACAGTGCCATCACATTCCACAGCGCTTTACAATTCAGAGGTTTCATGTGCAAAACAAGACATCACAGAATTACTGGCTAATATACAACTGAAAGACTAGGAGTGAGGGCCCTGCTCGCAAGAGCTTACAATCTATGAGGAAGTGGAGGTGACACAAAAGATAGTTGATTGTAAAATTAAGTAGTCCAGCCATCTTTGTACTGAAATGTGTGGTGTAGGCCGAACTGCATGTGCTAGTGCTTTGGGTGTAGGACTGTCAGAAGTTCGAGTTCAGGTCTGAAGAGTTGAGGGGAGAGGAAGGGGGGTTTTGTATGGAGGTGCAGCACTGTGGAGGGCTTTGTGGGTGAGAAGTTTGAACTGTATTCAGTGGTGGATGGGCAACCAGTGAAGTGACTGGCACAGACCTAGTAGCATCAGTATAGTGCAGTGGTGGCGAACCTATGGCACGGGTGCCAGATGCGGCACTCAGAGCCCTCTCTGTGGGCACACGCACCCTGGAAAAAGTCTATGGTGTAACAATATGCCTTAGACTTTTCCTGCCATTCATCAGCGCAGGGCGCACTATGAACAGTACAGGAAGCGCACTAAATGTAGGCAGGCTACTATAGATAAATAATAAAGGACATGGAAGATATACTATAGTGGTATTCAGGATAAATTGCCGTGTTGGCACTTTGCAGTAAATATATGGGTTTTGGGTTACAGTTTGGGCACTTGGTTTCTAAAAGGTTCGCCATCACTGGTATAGTGGGTGGACAGATAGATGAGCCTGGCTGCAGCATTTCGGACAGACTGTAAGGTAGAGAGTTTAGTGAGAGGGAGACCGCTTAGTAATGGATTACAATAGTCAAGATGAGAATGAATCAAGGCAGCAACAAGAGTTTGGGCTGTTTCCACTGTAAGAAATAGAGTTATGATAGTACCGCTTTGATTTTCACAGACCCATAGTTTTCAATGGATGTGTGCAGTCTGGGGCATGGATTGAAATAGTACATGTGTGTGCAGATTTTTTGCTGACACAGACTGCAGAAAATCACAGAAATGTGGACAAACATTAAAATAACTTAGTATGCTGCGTGTGAAAAAAACTAAACGGACAGCATGCGTCCTTGAAAAACAGAAGTGTGGGCGAGGCCTCAAGGAGCAGCCAGAGAGATAGGAAGAGAACCAGGAGAGAACAGTGTCCTTTGGCCATTTGAGTAGAGCATGGTGAGGAGGAGTTTGTGGTCTACCGTATCAAGCATTGCAGAGAGATCCATAAGAATCAGTAGAGAATAGTCGCCATTCTTTTTTGCTGTCAGGAGATCATTAGACACTTTAGTAAGGCCAGATTATGTAGAGTGGAGAGGGCAAAAGGCAGATTATAAAAGGTCAAGAAGAGAGTTTTCAGAAATAACTTATTAAACGAGAGCAAACACATTCCAGGAATTTAGAGATGAAGTAGAGGTCAGAAACAAGTTGGTAGTTAACAGCACAGGTCGTTCAAGTGAATTTTATTTGTTTTTTTTGTAGTGAGATTATAACAGAATGTTTGAAAGAGAAAAGGACCCCCAAGTTCTAATGGGCCTTGGACCGGGCATCCATTAGACCACTTCACTTGTTCACTTGCTCCGGACAGCACTGCCACTCACTCACCGTTCCCTTGTCTTCTTCCGACCCAGGCTGCGTCAGTTCATAGTATGCGCTGACATAAACTACGTCCTGAGTCTGTACGCCGTCAGAATACACTGCAGAGCAGGGTCCGGAAAAGGGTCATTAGAATTTGAATTCTAGCGGTCCTTAGAATTTAGACTATAAGACGCACTGACACTTTTCCATCACTTTTGGTAGGAAAAAAGTGTCTTTTAGTCAGAAAAATACGTTAATTACCAAATTGCCACTGCAGCCAAAAATACCATAATTCTACATTTCTGTAACCTCGGTTGGTATGTTAGATTCCTAACACATCTTGGTGTGTTAGGAATCTCTGTCACAAACTTAGTGAAAAATTGGAGACAAAGTAGTGCTGCACAATTTTGACTGGTAAAATGGCAGGTCCTATGATAAAAGTCCAATGGACCCAATTGGGTACCATTTATAATGGAACAGCGGATGTGAACCCACTGTGCCACTGACTAGCAATACTCCAGAGGGCCGTGACTAAGCAATTACCCGGATTTCACTAGAGCCTCAGATGGTAGAGATGGGTATGACCGTCGGTAGTTGCCAGGGGCTACTATTGAACGTAAACTTGTCAGTAACAGCTGGTCCAGGCAGACCAGGAGGTACCTGCGAAGGTACAGACTTAGTAAACCAGGCAGTGTCGTGACCAGGAACAGCAAGACAGGAACCGGAGGATGATGCAAAGACGTAGTCAGGATGAGGGTCAAGGCAGGCGGCACAGGAGTAAGGTTAGACAATCCGAGTCGGCAACAGGAG
Organism: Bufo gargarizans; assembly: GCF_014858855.1. Lineage (NCBI taxonomy): Eukaryota > Metazoa > Chordata > Amphibia > Anura > Bufonidae > Bufo > Bufo gargarizans. The sequence goes on along the minus strand of NC_058088.1, from coordinate 127,751,377 downwards.
AGGCGATGCAAGCTGGCATAGGAGATAAAACCAAGTCCAGGAACAAAGCACAAAGTTAGGAACACGAGTGGTAAGCAAGCTCTTTAGCACAAGATTAGGACCTTGACACTGAGACATCTGACTAGAGGGCTGAACTAGGGTTGGGCGATATACCGGTACCGCGGTATTAAAAAACGGTGATATCACTGTTTCCTAAATACTGCGGTATTTTGTGACGTCAAAGAAGCGGTCATGTGCGCTGACCGCTTCGAAATCTGCGTCCGTGGCCGCCCGCCCAAGCATAAAACGATACTGGACATTTGCAGAGTACTTGTACTTGTGAAAACGTCCCCGATACCTGTCGTCCGCTTGCGGTGGCGCTCTCAGCATTTCGGCCGGCGTGGGGGAAGGAATGCAGAGACTGAAGAACATTCCCGCTACCCGACCTCTGAGAGGACGCTGTGATCCGAGGAATTAATTGGGCGGATTACAGCGTCCTCTCAGAGGTCGGGTGCCGGGAATGTTCTACAGTCTCTGCATTGGTGGCAGTGGTGGGCAGTGCGTCCCCCCCCCCCCCCCCCCCCAGTATTAATCATTGGAGGCCACAAGGTCGTCCCCCCATCGTTGGTGGCAGCAGCAGTTCCGATAAGAGTCCCAGCAGTGTAATGCTGGGGCTCCGATCGGTTACCATAGCAGCCAGGAGACACGCTACTGAAGTCCTGGCTGCCATGATATGTAAGTGAGCAGCATTATACTCGCGTGCGCTGTGGCCGCCGGGCGCTCCTTCTGTCTGTGCGGCGCATATCTAATGCCTATAGCATTAGCAATGCGCCGCACAGACCTATGAGAAGGAGCGGCCACGTGGCACGTGAGTATAATGCTGCTCACTGACACATCATGGCAGCCAGGACGTCAGTAGCGTGACTCCTGGCTGCCATGGTAACCGATCGGAGCCCCAGCATTACACTGCTGGGACTCTTATCGGAACTGCTGCTGCCACCAACGATGTGGGGGCGAAGGGGGCCCCTGCCACCAATGATCAATACTGGGGGGGAGGGGGTGCGCACTGCTGCTGCCACCAATGATGTGGGGGAGAAGGGGACCCCTGCCACCAATGATCAATACTGGGGGGGGGGCGTGCACTGCTGCTGCCACCAATGATGTGAGGGGGAAGGGGGCCCCTGCCACCAATGATCAATACTGGGGGGGGGGGGGGCACACTGCCCACTGCCACCAATGATGGGGGGGGGGGTTGAGTTACCAGAGGGGGCTGATAAGAGGGAGAGGCTGGGGGGTGGATCAGAGGCTGGGAGGCACATGAGAGACTGGATGGCGGATCAGAGGCTGGGGGGCACATGAGAGGCTGGCTGCCATGGTCATCTCCCTGCTGTTCTGTGCACACCGCACAGGGCAGCAGGGAGAGTGTAAAGTTCTATTCACCCTAATAGAGATCTATTAGGGTGAATATGACAAGGGTTCTAGCCTTTAAGGGGGCTAATAGTTATTAAATAAAAAGTGAAAAAAAAAAAAAAAGTTTAACCCCTCCCCCAAATATAGAAAAACATATTGCGATATATATCGCATATGCTTAAAATTATATCGCAATATAGATTTTAGCCCATATCACCCCCCCCCCCCTAGGTTGAACTGTTATATACAGATATAAATGCTAGATTAATAGTTAATAATGAACTGACAGACTCATTTCAGATCAGGAAAGCGGTTAGGCAGGGGTGTCCCACTGGCCTCGACAATAACACAGGACAAATGGATAGTTGGTTTTAAGTTTGGGAATCGTTAGGAAAAAAAATTCAATGTACGCGGATGATTTGATGTCATTTGTGGGGTCTCATGATTCATTGCCACGTATATTTGATCTATTCGAGGAGTTCGGAAAGGTAGCAGGTTTAAAGATTAATTGGCTAAATCGTCCTGTATCCCCTAGACCCTCTAGGGAAATTAGCACCTGGGCTTCTGGAGGTAAAAAAGGAGGGCGAGAGTGTGAAATACCTAGTCCACATAACCGCTAACCCACAGGACTACATAAGATTAAATTTTAAGGGAACCTGTCACCAGGGTTTTGGGCATAGAGCTCAGGACATGGGTTGCTAGATCGCCATTAACACATCCGCAATACCCAGTCCCCATAGCTCTGTGTGCTTTTATTGTGTAAAAAAAAGAATTTGATGCATATGCAAATTAACCTGAGATTAGTCCTGTCCTTGACTCATCTCAGGGACAGGACTCGTCTCAGGTTAATTTGCATAAAGTGTATAAAATAATATATATATTTATTATTATTATTTTTTACGCAATAAAAGCACACAGAGCTATGGGGACTGGGTATTGCCGTTGTGCTAGCGGCCATCTAGCAACCCTTGTCCTCAGCTCTATACACAAAATCCCGGTGACAGGTTCCCTTTAACCCCGTTAATAAGAAAAATAAGAAGGAAAGTACAAATATAGAATAAGTTGCCTATTTCAATGGCAGGTAGAGTCTACTTGATTAAAATGTGCTTACTCCCAATGATAAATTACATAATATGGAACTCCCCGATAATAATACCAAACATTTATAAGATCTTAGAGAGCCTTTTTAGTGAATTCATATGGAGGAGGCGAAGACCTAGAATTAGAATGCAAATTTTACAGCGTCCGTAAGATTGACAGTCCCCAATTTGAAACTATATTTTGTGGCTGGTCAGGTTAAGAACCTGCTGTTGTGGGAGGGAACCTCAATGTACAAGGCGGTAATAGGTTCTTTTGATAAGTTTATTGAACGGGGGTATATGTCAAATATTGGAGACGGGTATTCATTTATAAGAGCAACAATGAAATTAATGGTTAAAACCTGGATGGATGTAAAAGCTTTATACTAACGGCAGCATAAAGTAGAGACAGGCGAGTTGATTTCAGCGGTCTTTAAAAGTAAGTGGTTGCCGAGAACCAACATCACAATCATTGCAGACTGGGCCTGGAAAAGAGTCGCCGCCACCTGAAAAGAGTCCTGGTTATTCATAAATTCCTGCTCTCCTTGCCCACCAGCTGATTGACAATCTAATACCTCAGGGCTTGACAAATTTCCTTGATATCTAGGAGCCAGCTAAAAAAGTTAGGATCCAGGCGGAGCCGAGTCATAAAGACCCCAGTAGATACCCCCATAGTGCTCCCCCCCCCCACTTCTCCATAGAGCCCCCCCAATAATGCTGTATACCATGTTACATATACCGCCGCTCCGTCCCCGTACCCTATTGACTATAATCGGGAGGGGGGTGGACTCCGGCGCAGTTCGCAGTGAGAGGCCGCCGGACTAAAAAGTTGGACATGCAGTACTTTAGTCCGGCGGCCTTTCGCCATGCACTGCCGTGCTGCGCCGGAGCTCGGCCCCGTCCCCATTATAGTCAATGAGGACGGATCGGTGGTCAGGCGAAATAGCGGAAGGACGGATCCGACAGGGTGAACAGCCTGCCGGATCCGTCCTGCCGCAAGTGTGAAAGTACCCTTAGTTATATAGCTGCTGAATGAGACAGAAGAAGGGATGCCTTTAACATATATATCTCCTTGAGAAGCCAATTTGATCCTAAAGGGTTAATTCAAACTGTAATCTAAACTGTGTCCTGTCACTTCTCTTATCTCTGCTCCTGTCCCTTAATCATATCACTGCTGCAACAAAAGCATCAGCCGACAGCCTCAGTGTAAACTGTTCTAGAGTCTCACGGTTCTTTTAACTCAAAGAATCAAATGAGTCTCTAACTAAATCGGATCTTTAGATTCTTTTAACCTGTGACTCATTTGATTCTTTCTTAGACTCCCTGCACTTGTGTCAGTGACTCAGAGCTGCTAGTGCTTGCCTTGCCTCAGCTCTGATTGGTTGGTGGGAGGGGAGGGGCTAGCAGAAGCAGCTTCCACTCTAGGATCGGATTACACTCCTCCCGAGTCCCTCCCTTCTCTGCTGCCAGCGGCTCTGCTATTGTGTGCTGTGACTCACTGACTCAGCTCTGATTGGTTGGTGGGCGGGGAGGGGAGGGGCTAGCAGAAGCAGCTTCCACTCTAGGATCAGATTACACTCCTCCCGAGTCCCTCCCTTCCCTGCTGCCAGAGGCTCTGCTATTGTGTGCTGTGACTCACTGACTCAGACGGTGCTGCCTCCGGACAGAACTGCGCTCCGCACCCATCGCCCGGGCACCTTTGAAAACAGGCTGACAAATACCCAAGCGCCAGGACTAAATTCCTGGTCGCCATGGCGACCTGGCGCCTGGGATTTGTCGAGCCCTGTAATACCTAGTTTTCTCCCTTTCTCTCTAGGAGAGGACTGCAAATTATCTGTAGATGGATGGGGAGAGCAGGAGCTTATGAATAACCATGACTCTTCTCAAGTAGATTTGACTCTTTTCAAGGCCTGTGCTTCAAGGATTATGATGCTGGTTCTCGGCAACCACTGGCTTTTAGCTCATGAGTGACACTGCTGAAATCTGCATTTCTGTCACTAATTTATGATGCCCTCAGTGAGGTCAGCAGAAAGTTGACAGGTTCCCTTTATGGAAGGATACAGAGTTACATGATAATGCCTTATTATGGAAAATCTAAAAGGACTAGGAGACATTGAAAGGGAGATTTGGCAGAAATATGGGGTGCATAGACTAGGTTAGATTTGGAAAAATGGGAATGTAGTGTAGTTTCAAGAATTAAAGGAAACATATGGATTATCTGATAATCTTATTTTTTATTATTTCCAATTAGAACATGCTATAAGATCAAGGTTGGGAAAGGGGCTTTATATTAGGAGACTCCCCTTTCCGTTACTAAAGAGTGCAAAGTAAACAGTAGAAAAGAAAAGAATATCTATGATATATAATATTCTGGTACAACAGAAGTTTAATAAAGAGGGTACCATTACCGGGATGCATAAATGGGAAGGAGTTGTGGTGTCGATGGATGTTGAGAGATGGGACCGGATCTTGCGGGAATCAAGGAAAGTCTCTGAACCCAGCTCATAGACTGGTGCAGTTTTTCATGATCCGCCGACTATACTACTCTCTGAAAAAGTAATGAAATACTACAACCAAAAGGTCTTTAAATGTCACAAATGTAATAGAGATAGGGGTGTATGATATACACCTGCTATGGAATTGCAGGTATATTCAAGAATTTTGGAATAAAGTTTATTATGCAAATCGACAGGTTTTATTATTCGGTGGAGGTACCTAGGACTATTGAGGTATGTGTCTTGGGGGGTAAGTGAGGTATAGGGAATTTTAAATATCAGGAGTTATTCACTAAACTACTCTTTCATGCAAGGAGATGCATAGTTAAGCATTGGGTTGAAAAAAAATTAAATTGTGGGAAAACTACACTAAAAGAGCAATAATGTGTGAGAGACTCAACATGATGTAAAAAATAAAAAAGGCCAAGTTTGATGTGGGAGTGATGGCTATGAATGCCCTAGATGGGACATGGGTTCGGGAGAGTACTATAAAATGGGGACTGTTTAAAGAAATCCCTAATGTAATGGTTTCATTATTGTAATAAAGAATATCTTATTTAAAAAGTGTCCAAAAAGCTATTTTTTTTCACTTTGCATCACAAAAGTGTAATATAGAGCAACCAGAAATCGTATGTACCCTAAAATAGTACCAACAAAACTGCCACCTTATCCTGTAGTTTCCAAAATGGGGTAATTGTTTTGGCATTTCTACTCGAGGGGTGCATCAGGGGGTCTTCAAATGTGGCATGGCAACTTAAAATTATCCCAGTGAAATCTGCCTTCCAAAAACCATATGGCGTTCCTTTCCTTCTGCTCCCTGCCGTGTGCCCGCCCCGTACAGCAGTTTACGACCACATATGAGGTGTTTCTGTAAACTACAGAATCAGGGAAATATTGTTTTATTTCACTATTAACCCTTGCTTTGTTACTGGAAAAAATTGGTTAAAATGGAAAATCTGCCAAAAAAGTGAAATTCTGAAATTACATCTACACTTTCCTTTAATTTTTGTGTAACACCTAAAGGGTTACCAAAGTTTGCAATATCAGTTTTGAATACCTTGAGTGGTATAGTTTCTAAAATGGGTCAATTTATGGGTTGTTTCCACTATGTAAGCATCACAACGTGACTTCAGACCTGAACGGATGCGTTATATATACACACTATGTGCAGAATTATTAGGCAAATTAGTATTTTGACCACATCATCCTCTTTATGCATGTTGTCTTACTCCAAGCTGTATAGGCTCGAAAGCCTACTACCAATTAAGCATATTAGGTGATGTGCATCTCTGTAATGAGAAGGGGTGTGCTCTAATGACATCAACACCCTATATCAGGTGTGCATAATTATTAGGCAACTTCCTTTCCTTTGGCAAAATGGGTCAAAAGAAGGACTTGACAGGCTCAGAAAAGTCAAAAAATAGTGAGATATCTTGCAGAGGGATGCAGCACTCTTAAAATTGCAAAGCTTCTGAAGCGTGATCATCGAACAATCAAGCGTTTCATTCAAAATAGTCAACAGGGTCACAAGAAGCGTGTGGAAAAACCAAGGCGCAAAATAACTGCCCATGAACTGAGAAAAGTCAAGCGTGCAGCTGCCAAGATGCCACTTGCCACCAGTTTGGCCATATTTCAGAGCTGCAACATCACTGGAGTGCCCAAAAGCACAAGGTGTGCAAGAAAGGCTGAAAGACGACCACCACTGAACAAGACACACAATCTGAAACGTCAAGACTGGGCCAAGAAATATCTCAAGACTGATTTTTCTAAGGTTTTATGGACTGATGAAATGAGAGTGAGTCTTGATGGGCCAGATGGATGGGCCCGTGGCTGGATTGGTAAAGGGCAGAGAGCTCCAGTCCGACTCAGATGCCAGCAAGGTGGAGGTGGAGTACTGGTTTGGGCTGGTATCATCAAAGATGAGCTTGTGGGGCCTTTTTGGGTTGAGGATGGAGTCAAGCTCAACTCCCAGTCCTACTGCCAGTTTCTGGAAGAGACCTTCTTCAAGCAGTGGTACAGGAAGAAGTCTCCAAGGTAAGAAAAACATGATTTTCATGCAGGACAACGCTCCATCACACGCGTCCAAGTACTCCACAACGTGGCTGGCAAGAAAGGGTATAAAAGAAGAAAATCTAATGACATGGCCTCCTTGTTCACCTGATCTGAACCCCATTGAGAACCTGTGGTCCATCATCAAATGTGAGATTTACAAGGAGGGAAAACAGTACACCTCTCTGAACAGTGTCTGGGAGGCTGTGGTTGCTGCTGCACGCAATGTTGATGGTGAACAGATCAAAACACTGACAGAATCCATGGATGGCAGGCTTTTGAGTGTCCTTGCAAAGAAAGGTGGCTATATTGGTCACTGATTTGTTTTTGTTTTGTTTTTGAATGTCAGAAATGTATATTTGTGAATGTTGAGATGTTATATTGGTTTCACTGGTAAAAATAAATAATTGAAATGGGTATATATTTGTTTTTTGTTAAGTTGCCTAATAATTATGCACAGTAATAGTCACCTGCACACACAGATATCCCCCTAAAATAGCTAAAACTAAAAACAAACTAAAAACTACTTCCAAAAATATTCAGCTTTGATATTAATGAGTTTTTGGGGTTCATTGAGAACATGGTTGTTGTTCAATAATAAAATTAATCCTCAAAAATACAACTTGCCTAATAATTCTGCACTCCCTGTATGTGTATGTATATGTGTGTGTATATATATATATATATATATATATATATATATATATATTATTTATTTATTTTTTTTATTTGTGGGAAGCGAAAGTTTGGGCAACCTTGTTAATCGATATGATTTTCCTGTATAAATCGTTGGTTGTTACGATAAAAAATGTCAGTTAAATATATCATATAGGAGACACACACAGTGATATTTGAGACATGAAATGAAGTTTATTGGATTTACAGAAAGTGTGCTATAATTGTTTAAACAAAGTTAGGCAGATGCATAAATTTGGGCACTGTTGTCATTTTATTGATTCCAAAACCTTTAGAACTAATTATTGGAACTCAAATTGGCTTGGTAAGCTCAGCGACCCCTGACTTACATACACAGGTGAATTCAATAATGAGAAAGAGTATTTAAGGGGGTCAATTGTAAGTTTCCCTCCTCTTTTAATTTTCTCTGAAGAGTAGCAACATGGGGGTCTCAAAACAGTTCTAAAATGACCTGAAGACAAAGATTGTTCACCATCATGGTTTAGGGGAAGGATACAGAAAGCTGTCTCAGAGATTTCAGCTGTCTGTTTCCACAGTTAGGAACATATTGAGGAAATGGAAGACCACAGGCTCAGTTCCAGTTAAGGCTTGACCAAGAAAAATCTCGGATAGACAGAAGCGACGAATGGTGAGAACAGTCAGAGTCAACCCACAGACCAGCACCAAAGACCTACAACATCATCTTGCTCCAAATGGAGTCACTGTGCATCGTTCAACCATTCGGCGCACTTTACACAAGGAGATGCTGTATGCGAGAGTGATGCAGAGGAAGCTTTTTCTCCGCCCACAGCACAAAAAGTGCCACTTGAGGTGGGCTAAAGCACTTTTGGACAAGCCAGCTTCATTTTGGAATAAGGTGCTGTGGACTGATGAAACTAAAATTGAGTTATTTGGCCATAACAAGGGGCGTTATGCATGGAGGAAAAAGAACACAGCATTCCAAGAAAAACACCTGCTACCTACAGTAAAATATGGTGGTGGTTCCATCATGCTGTGGGGCTGTGTGGCCAGTGCAGGGACTGGGAATCTTGTCAAAGTTGAATGACGCATGGATTCCACTCAGTATCAGCAGATTCTTGCGACCAATGTCCAGGAATCAGTGACAAAGCTGAAGCTGCGCCGGATCTTTCAATAAGACAACGACCCTAAACACTGCTCAACATCCACTAAGGCATTTATGCAGAGGAACAAGTACAACATTCTGGAATGGCCATCTCAGTCCCCAGACCTGAATATAATTGAAAATCTGTGGTGTGACTTAGAGATCTGTCCATGCTCGGAAGCCATCAAACCTGAATGAACTAAAGATGTTTTGTAAAGAGGAATGGTCCAAAATACCTTCAACCAGAATCCAGACTCTCATTGGAACCTACAGGAAGCGTTTAGAGGCTGTAATTTCTGCAAAAGGAGGATCTACTAAATATTGATTTCATTTATTTTTTTGTGGTGCCCAAATTTATGCACCTGCCTAATTTTGTTTAAACAATTATAGCATACTTTCTGTAAATCCAATAAACTTCATTTCATGTCTCAAATATCACTGTGTGTGTCTCCTATATGATATATTCAACTGACATTTTTTTATCGTAACAACCAACGATTTATACAGGAAAATCATGACGATTAACAAGGTTGCCCAAACTTTCGCATCCCAAATATATATATATATATATATATATATATATATATATATATATATATATGTGTGTATGTGTATATATGTATGTGTATATATATATATATATATATATATATATATATATAATTTTTTTTTCACATTTTTACCGGTCTGCGCAGACTGGAAGTACGGATCCGGCATTGCGGCACTAATTCATTTCAATTGATCCGAAATTTTGGACGCATGCTGCTGTCTTTCCTCCGTCCAAAACGCTGTTTAGTGACTGAACTAACGACCACCTGATAAATCCTGAATGGATTTCTCTCCATTCAGAATGTTTGGGGATGAAACTGATCAGTTCTTTTCCTGTATTGAGCTATGATGGAACTCGGTGCCGGAAAAGAAAAACGCTAGAGTGAAAGTACCTTAAGTAAAAGCGTTTTAAAGTTATCACCACATAAAGTGACATGTCAGATTTGCGAAAAATGGCAGGGTCCTAAATGGGTTAAAGTTATCCCCCATTTACAGGATAGGGCATAACTAACCGATCGCTAGGGGTCCAATCGAGTTCTCCCCCATCGATCCTGAGAATGGGTGTTCTGTGTCCCCCATCTTGATGGAGCAGCAGGCTGAGAATGGGCCCTGCCACTTCATTCTTTCCCTATAAGACTACTGGAGATGGCTAAGAACCTCACAATTATTTTGCTAGCCCAACAAATAAATCAGGGCATTTATACCACCATGTGTATTTGTTATAATTAGTTGATCATGAGAACGGGGATCCCATACCTGGTTATCTCTGAAACTTCCATAGAAATGAATCGGTCACTCCGTACGTTTTGCGGGACTCAATGGGCTACAGAATAGGAGATAACTTTATATAACTGGAATGCAGCTTCTCTGGTTGTAACGACATTTTAAGGCCTGGTCATTAAGTATAACTGGTATTTAACATCATTTTACTGTTTTATCATTTTGTCTCCCTAGGAAACTTGAAGCTGGGATCATTTGATGGCTTGTATTCTTTGTTACCAAACATTATAGACTGTCAGTATAACAGTGACAGGCCCTAGCATGACCTAATAGACGGGTACTGATGGCAGGCCTGGATGACATGGTGATAAATTTGCGTGGGGGAGGAGGTTAACCTACTGGGATTATAGTTATCTCTGTTTTTCGTTAGTTGCAGCAGAAACGGGACATAGTTTTGTGGGTATGCTGAGCCGTACAGACGAGATTATGATGATGAATATCTCCATCTATGTGTAATTTGTCCTTTTTAAAGGGCTAAAAACCCTGAATGTGGATTATAATGTGACCTGGTTGTGTACTTGACTGATCCAACAACTGAAATGTGAGGCTCTACGTAAAGAAATTGGTAAATGCCTATCCCTGTATGGGTGGTCTCATGCAACTTTTTTTTTTTCTCGTACACTGTGTGCTGTACGGGATACTGATTTACAGCTTTCACCATCTATACGTGACATTTATATGGAAGGTCTTAGTTATCTACTTATTTTTCTTAAATCTTAATTTTCTCTGATCTTGGGATAACATTCACGGCGTTGGAAATACTTGTTTTTCATAGAGTTATGAACTTAGTTTCAACTTAAAGTGGGTGTCCCAGAACCAACTGGTATTATAGTAGGGCTGCAGTTATCAACTATTTTTGTAATCGAGTAGTCTACCGATTTAATCGAGTACTCCAATAACAAAAAACAAATTTAAAAGAATGTTTTTCTTTATAAAAACTCCTCAGCTCCCCCCCCTCTGTCATCAGCTCCCCCATTTCCCTCAATGTCGTCAGCCTCCCCCCCCCGTGCCATCAGCTGCCCGCACGTCAGCACCTCCATGCCATCTATTGCCATGTCCCCCAATTGCCATCAGCCCCTCCATGCCCCCCTCTCCCAGTGCCTCTATGCCATCCATTGCCATGCCTCCCTCCCCCAGTGCCATGCATGTCCCCCAGGGCCATCAGCCCCTTTAAATCACGGGTGCCCCCCCCCCCCTCCTCCTCTTCCACCTCCAGCAGATTCGGGCCGCTGCTGATGAGAATTGAATACTTACCTTTCCTGGCAGGGTGCGCTGCTAGCTGACATGGAGTCCACAGGAGAAGGACTGCATCTTCTTCCCAGCATTCACTGGGAGGGACCTGACGTCTACATGTGTGCACGCAAGACCCTGGACTTTGCAGCACGGTGCCAACAGAAGGCCACGGAGCGGGGAGTGATAGCCGGCTTCACTTAGCTCACCTCACTCACACTCCGTGGTCATATGATTAAAACGAATCCTCGATGCAGGAAAATTGCATTACATTGAGCAATCGTTGCAGCCCTATATTATAGCTTGAGCATCCACTGTGTATTGATGTGTGTATCATTAAATCGATAGCAATCCAATACGATGTGCACCTTATTTTTCACCCTATAAGATGCACTCCAACCCCCCTTGCGCTCATTAGTACAGGAGGATCGGGGAGTGGTGAATGCATAGCTCCCTCCCTCTCCTACAGGGCTCTGCTGTCACGGAAGCTGTACAGGAAACAAGACAATGCAAAAAGAATATATGACTCACTGGATCCAAAACTAAGGAACAAAAGGGAGACCCCTGCATAAGACCTGGCACTCTCCCTGTCTGCTCAGCCTATGCGAAAATCCCAATGGTGGATGATCGCATATCCACGTACCTCGACTATATACCACCTGAACACCCTACAATAGTGAGGGGACACGACCACCGGCTCCCTACACTAGACACAGAGGGAGTCAGGGTCACCTGGGATCCAGCAAACAGAAAATCACAAATGTACAGCACTTATCTTGTAGAAGGCTGGAAAATAGGATCAGCATGCGCACACACACTCCAGGAAGTTGTATAAGCCGCACACTAATGCATTATGGGGAGGAATTTAAAGGGATGCAATCAGTCCAACTACATGACAGCTGAGAGAGGCTAACGAGATGAGGAACTGAAATTTCAAAACAAAGAAAACTCAAGGAGGAGGTTCTGAAAGGCTTCTGTCAGAGCTGCTCAGCTGTCTGGTTGTGACATCTGCACTCTATGCGACGTTGGGACGTAGCACGGCAGTAAAGCACTGGACTTCAGTAGTGAGGGCAGCAGGGTCCGGAAGATGAGAGGTGATTTTTATTTTATTTTTGTCAGATCTGAGTGATGGGGATCTATGGGGGTCTGATTAACATTGGGGCTCTGAGCTGAGGTATGATAAAAAAAATTTTTTCTTATTCTCCTCAAACCTTGGTGCTTTCTTATGGACAGATGCACCTTATAGGGTGAAAAATAGACAATAGTGTTATATAAAAATATAATTTTTATAAAAAATATTTGCTATAGTCATTTTTTCTTTTTAAACGCAAAAGTATTTAACATAACAGATTTTTCTGGCTAACACTGTACTACGCTGTTTTGGTTGTATATTGGCACTCATCGGAATGAATGAATGAATGGAGGGCGGATGCGCGATGTGGTTTGGGAGCTCTGTATGGAGGTACATAAAACGTTTAGTAATGTGAACAGAGCCCTTACACTTAATCAACAAATAAACATACCTAATGCTATCTGATATTGTTATCACTTACTAATGTGAACTATGTGTACTATAGATCAGGGCTCGACAAATTTAGTCCTGGCGCTTGGGTATTTGTCAGCCCGTTTTCAAAGGTGCCCGGGCGATGGGTGCGGAGCGCCGTTCTGTCCGGAGGCAGCACCATTTGAAACGGCTCAGTCACAGCACACAATAGCAGAGCCGCTGGCAGCAGGGAGGGGAAGGACTCGGGAGGAGTGTAATCTGATCCTAGAGTGGAAGCTGCTTCTGCAAGCCCCGCCCACCAGCCAATCAGAGCTGAGGCAAGGCAAGCACTAGCAGCTCTGAGTCACTGACACAAGTACAGGGAGTCTAAGAAAGAATCGAATGAGTCTCAGGTTAAGGGGATTCTGTCACCTCCCCTAACTCAAAATCGGATTTTAAAGCAGTCATGCAGCACAGCTTACCTTGGCTGTGCTCTTCTTCTGTGCCCCTCCCTCACGCCGAGCCCAGTGACGACGATAAAGCTCCTGCCCTCAGTCTCCTGCAGATCGCACCGGCGCAGCCCTCAGTGGGTACTGCGCCTGCACGAGAGTTTGTTCGGCCGTGAGGGAGGGGGAGGAGAGGGATGAGAGGCTGTGGGCGGTTAGGCATTCTGAAGGAAGGCGTTTTGGGCACTGTAAGAGGGGCGTTACTGGGCACACTAAGGGGAACAAAACGCCCCTCTGGGCACCTTCAGGGCTAATTTGCATAATCATAAAAGTCATTTTTCTCCTAAACTACTGGACGGATTACAAGATAAAGAGCATGACTGCTTTTGGGTTAGCGGAGGTGACAGAATCCCTTTTAAAAGAATCTCTAAAGATCCGACTTAGTCAGTGACTCATTCGATTCTTTGAGTTAAAAGAGCCTGAGTCAGACTCTAGAACAGTTTACACTGAGGCTGATGCTTTTGCAGCAGTGATAAGATTAAGGGACAGGAGCAGAGATAAGAGAAGTGACAGGACAGAGTTTAGATTACAGTTTGAATTCACCCTTTAGGACCAAATTGGCTTCTCAAGGAGATATATATGTTAAAGGAATCCCTTGTGTCTCATTCAACAGCTATATAACTAAGGGTACTTTCACATTTGCGGCAGGACGGATCCGGCAGGCTGTTCACCCTGTCAGATCCGCTGTTTCGCTGGACCACCGCTACATCCCCATTGACTATAATGGGGGCGGAGCTCCGGCACAGCACGGCAGTGCATGGTGAAAGGCCATTGGACTAAAAGTACTGCATGTCCAATTTTTTAGTCCGGCGGGCTGCGCCGGAGTCCACCCCCGTCCCCATTATAGTCAATAGGGTCCGGAGACGGAGCGGCGGTATATGTAACATGGTATACAGCATTATTGGGGACACTCTATGGAAAAGTGTGGGGGGGGCACTATGGGGGCACCTACTAGGGGCTTTATGACGCGGCACCGCCTGGCTCCTAACTTTTTTAGCTGGCTCCAAGATTCCAAGGAAATTTGTCAAGCCCTGCTATAGATTCACTAGAAATGAATAGTAAGGGGGGGCGTGGCTAACTGGCTGCCATGGTAACCGATCGGAGCCCCAGCATTACACTGCTGGGGCTCTGATCGGAGGAGCAGGGGAGAGGGGATCCTGTGGGGGGGGGGGGGGGGGGCCTATGCGCCACCACTACTTAATACTGGGGGGGGAGGGGGGGCGCACTGCGCCACCACTGCTTAATACTGGGGGGGCTTGGGGGGAGGCGCACTGCGCCACTAATGCTTAATACTGGGGGGGAGGGGGGGCACACTGCGCCACCAATGTCTAATACTGGGGGGGAGGGGGGGCGCACTGCGGCACCAATAAAGATGAATCTCTTATTTATTCATATACAGGAGGCGGGAGCTGCAGGATCACATAGCCGGCTCCCGACCTCTATGAGCTGTAGCTGCGATCCGCGGCACCTGAGGAGTTAACTTCCGCAGATCGCAGCTACAGCTCATAGAGGCCGGGAGCCGGCTATGTGATCCTGCAGCTCCCGCCTCCTGTATATGAATAAATGAGAGATTAAGCTTCATTGGTGGCGCAGTGGCCATAGCTCCTCCCCTCCTCTTGTCCCCTGTCCTTTCATTGGCTGCAGCGGCAGCAGCACAGGGGGAGGAGACACTGCTCCTTCTCCCCTGTGCTGCTGCTGAGGGAACACGGAGAGCGCTGTCAGCAGCGCGATCTGTGTTCCCAGTACGCTATCGGAATATCGGCAAAATAAATGCCGATACCGATAGCGTTCAAAATCCTGAATATCGGCCGATATTATCGGTAAATCCGATAATCGGTCGATCCCTACTCCTTATACCCGGATTTTTCGGCGGAGCTTCAGAAGAAAAGGGCTACGTTTACATCTATAAAGAAACGTTTGCGAGACCTCGATTTGCAATACTCTATGGCCTACCCGGCCCGCTTGAGAGTCCTGGATGGCGGGAAATCGCATTTTTTCAACAAGGAAGCGTATGGCGGTGTTCGCACAAGTCCGTATGTACAATCCACACATATTATGTCTCCAGGAAACCCATATCACGGCCGAAACAGTGAGTAGATTGCATAAACCATGGGTGCAATAGGCAGGAAGTGCATTTGGCACGTGGTATTATAGGGGTGTGTTCATGCTGGTTCATCGTTCGGTTAGGTGGGAGGTACACCAGGAACTTACGGATCCTGAGGGCATGTATGTTTTTGTGTTTGCACACTTGAATGGTGTTCCCTATGTAATACTCAATGTATATCTGCCTCCTCCTGCCAACCTCTCTGTCCTACAGGCTGCGGCGGGCTTAGCGGCTCAATTCCCGTTTGCTATGGTATTGTGCATGGGGGACTTTAACTTAGTGGGAGATGAGACACTGGATAGATTTCAAGCCAATCCTTGTGCGGATAGCATGCGTGCGGGTGACTCGCGGCTTAGGCGCTTTATCTCGGAGCTGGGGTGGAGGGAAAGGAATCCTTCTACTAGGGAGTTCTCTTGTTTCACGCCCTCCAGGGGGGCATTATCCTGCATAGATTATCTATTATGTGATGCGCAGACTTATCTCACAATCTCTTATGTAAAGTATGTGCCTCAGGGACCGTCTGATCATGCACCTATTGTGGGGACGTTGATCTCGTCTGATGGGGAGACACATGGCCACAGTCTTCGCATTCACCCGTTTTGGCTGTACCTGATGACCATAACTGACCGTATATCCGATCAATTAAGAGTGTTTCTAGACCTAAACACTGAGGGGGACAGTGATGTTCTTATATTATGGGATACCCTGAAAGCTTATGTAAGAGCTTGTGCCAAATAGTCCATATCTTACATTAAAAAGACTGCGAGGCTTAAGGAGGAAGAGCTATGTGCACTATGTAAAACAGCTGAGAGTGCATATGTTTCTAATCCCTCTGAGGAGAATAGATTAGATTGGATGCAGAAAGGTAGACAGTATATGTTGTGCTTACAAGAAAAGAGTGATCACAGGCTCTTCTTCCTCAGACAACAGGCTTTTGAGCAGGGTAGCAAAATGGGGAAGGTCCTATCACAGGTTGTCAGACGTAACACTATGGCTCCTGCAATTATTTGCATCCAGAATGAGGACGGAACTGTAGTGGAGGACCCTGGTGGGATACTAAATAGATTCAAAGATTTCTATAGTGAATTATATTCCTCGAGAACTCAATATACCTCATCTGAACTTCAAACATATCTAGCTGAGGTGGCTCATCCTCAATTATCCCCCCTGGATAGGGGGATTCTTGATGAAGAGATCATGCTGGAAGAGGTAGCTGCTGCGATCAAAGGCTTGAACTTGGGAAAGTCCCCAGGCCCAGGCGGCATCCCTCTGGAGGTTTATTCTAAATATGAGGATATTCTAGGACCTCAGTTGCGCAAGATGTATGCTGCCTCTTTGGAGAGGGATCATTTACCAGATTCACTATATGATGCCTCTATTGTAGTTCTCCTAAAGCCAGATTAAAAATCCCCTAGAATGTGCATCCTATTGCCCAATATCATTTATTGAACCTAGACTATAACATTCTAAGATTTTATCAATTAGAATGAATAAGGTGATTACCTCCATTGTTCATGAGGATGGCCGGTTCTAGAGAACTTACAGGCTATAGTAGGCCGAATATTACCCACACACAGGTTAGCCCATCAGGTTTGGAGAGCTGCTAAACTCCAACAATACCAGAACCTTCCTGATGATGTCGCACTATGGGATAATCCTATGTTCCCACATTTGTTGCACTGTGAAGGTAGAACTGTCTGGGAAAACTATGGAGTGCTCACATTGAGGGATCTGTATGAGAAAGGTGTTCTATACTCATTTACTCCGCTCCAGGAGAAGTTAGGGGTTTTGCGGTCTCATTTTTACAGATTTCTACAGCTACATCTCCTCCATTTTCCATTAATTCTTGTGGAACACCTAAAGGGTTAACAAAGTTTGTAAAAATCAGTTTTGTATACCTTGGGGGTGTAGTTTCTAAAATGTGGTCATTTTTGGGTGGTTTCTATTATGTAAGCCTCACAAAGTGACTTCAGACCTGAACTGGTCCTTAAAAAGTGGGTTTTGGAAATTTTCAGAAAAATTTCAAAATGATCAAACATGAAATGGACATATGGGAAATGTAAAGTAATAACTATTATATGATCACAGTATCACAATCTATTATAAAAGTAGAGAAATTGAAATGAGAAAATTTAGGAATTGTTAAAAATTTTGGGTAAATTTGGGATTTTTGCACAAATAAAGGTGAAGTATATTGACTCGAGTTTATAACTATTATGAAGTACTGTGTGTCACGAGAAAAATCTCAGAATGGCTTGGATAAGTAAAAGTGTTCTACAGCTATTACCACATAAAGTGACACATGTCAGATTTGCAAAAAATGGTCTGGGCAGGAAGGTGAAAACAGGCCCGGTGTTGAAGGGGTTAAAATTAGTGAATTGTCAAATTGATTACTTGAGTTTTTCTAGAAAATGCAGTGTCCTTACAGTTACCACAATTCCCACTATACATCCATTTAAGGACGCAAACATCAATATGTATGACTAAGGCTACTATCTGTCATGGATCTGCACAAACGCGTCTGTTAAGATATTACAACTGTCTGCATCCGTTAAGAACGGATACGTTTGTATTATCTTTAACATAGCCAAGACTGTGCCAGATTGTGTCAGTAAAAACTGATCCGTCCCCATTGACTTACATTGTGTGACAGGACAGATCCATTTGGCTCAGTTTCGTCAGACGGACACCAAAACACTGCAAGCAGCATTTTGGTGTCCTCCTCCAAAGCGGAATGGAGACAGAATGGAGCTAAACGGATGCATTCTGAGCGGATCCTTATTCATTCAGAATGCATTAAGGGCAAAACTGATCCGTTTTGGACCGCTTGTGAGAACCCTGAATGGATCTCACAAACGGAAACCAAGACGCCAGTGTGAAAGTAGCCTTAGCTGAAGGCGCCATCGGGAGGGTATTGGGTGTTTTTAATACAACATTCTTCCACCATCATTGGATGTCTTGTGGACATTGTTGGACTTCTAATCGATCTTATATTTTTTTTTAATTTTTTTTTACTTGTAGGCTACATATAAGGACCAGGATTGTATTTTTTTTTATATTTTTTTTTATATTTTTTATATTTTTTATTTGTATCCAATGTTAAATTTCTTGCTACATGCAATGTTGTTTTTTTGCTGTTTTTATATCTAATTACTAGTGTTAAGCAAACTTGTGTTTTTAAGTTCGGCATCCAAGGTTCGTGTTCAGGTAATTGAAGAATCCGTTATGGATTCCATTACCACGGACCATAACGGAATTCTATTTCTGCATACACCACGGAAGCCTATAAGAGACATTACATATTGCATTCTGTCATAATAGAAGTCTATGGCCTGCATAGACTTCTATTATGACGGAATGCAATACGGAAGAATTTTATAGTTGAAGGGTATGTCACTGGTTGTATGCTGCGTTATCTGAGGGCAGCATAAATTGGTGACTTGATATCCTAATGAAAGTGGTCGGTCACTTTTATGTGAATTTCTTCAAATCAGTATTGAGCAACTCCAGCTTGAGTTAAGCCCCGGAGTCCGTTCAATACACTGCATACAATTGGGAGTACTCAAACTTAAAGGGCTTGTCCCACGCAATATATTCTACAGTTTCAAACCAGCACCTGTATCTGAATACAATGTGTAGTAGAGCATAAGACTGCACTCGCCCAGGTGTAAAAATCTTTTTGCTTTTATTGCTTTCTGCTGGTTACATAAACGTGGACATGAACAGTTAGGCGACGGCCGTTTCATTTTCGTCTGGCCTTCCCACACAAACTGTGGCCTGCCCCTTTAAAGGCACCTAATAAACCACATTATACAGCATATGATACAAATCATAGCACTAAAAACAAAGATAAAAATGTGTACCTGTGAGACCTGGATCTGAATAATTTTGTAATTGTATGTAATTTAAAAATTTTGCTTGGCTGATTCAATAAAATGTATCTGTATCTTGCGAGAGCCCTGAATGGATCTCGCAAACTGAAAGCCAAAACGCCAGTTTGAAAGTAGCCTTAGAAAGAGATTGTCATGTACTATATGATGTCCTATTTTGATTGCATTTTACTCAATTTTGGCTAAAAGTCATATTTTCAGTTGGCCTTCATTAAAAATATTGAGTCATTCTGTCACAAAGGGTTAACTGTTTTTCTAAGAGTGTGACTGGTACTAATAAACCTTAACTCTAAACCACTAAGGGGACATAAACTCTTATTTAAGCCATTCTTATCAGTAAGATAAGGATTGAGCTTTGAGTGTTTATAATGTCAGAGAGCAGAGATAAGGAGTCCCTCTGCTCCCCAGATGACTGAAAAGACAAAAAATCCACAGGCAACTAGTAGAGCATATCTGCTCTGTACACAAAAAAGGGTTCCATATTGTTAATAAAGCTCAAAATAAGTACAATGCAATAATAAATAAAAAAAATTCCCCCAAAGGTATACATAGCCTTTAAAGGATAACTGACACATTTAGACCCTAATTTAAATTTTCATATATGTAGTTACTAATAACATGATATTCCAGAATCAGTTACTATTAGACTGACTTACCCCATATTTAATAAGATTCAGCCCTTAGCAACCAGTCTGCATAAAAGGGCAATTTTGCTATTCAGTTAAGATGGCCGCCACTGCCCTCACCTTGAGGCTAATCCCGCCTGCCCTCACTAGCCAGTAACAATAGCCCCCCAAAAGTGTTAGTAACCAGAGCCCTTCCCCCTAAAGGGTTAATCTCCTGCAGCACAAAGGGATCCTCTTACCACATGTTGCTTTCATTTATACACTGAGCAGACGGCAGATCCCCCTTCCATGGTCTGCGCTGCTCCAACTCTACATTCTCCAGCTCTGCTGAGTGAGGGAGCGTCTGCCAAGTGCAGGGACAGGGAGAAGTGCACACAGCCCAGGCACTGTTATCAGCTGCTGGGGAGGACCTGGCTTTAATCATTTACTTACAGACCCTGGCTGTCAGTAATGTGACCCTGCACGCTGCGTGCTTCTGCGTCCTCCGTCCTTCAACACATAGACGGACCATGCCTAGCAACCTGATTTTAAGCACAGGTAAAAGTAGGCAGTACAGGGAACAAAACTGTGGAATTAAGGGGTAATTCAATACACAGTGAAAAGTAGAAATAGGGCCACCAAGGATATATTAATAACCACAATCCAATACTCCCCCCAAAAAAATATACAACAGTTATCCTTTAATTTTTTACATTAATCATGGGAAAACTCCTTTAACATTCACAAGGTCCTGTTGGTTGCATCCTCAGGCTTAGGGCACATTCACAGACCATAGTGTTTTGTGAATCAGCAAAACACGGATAACGGATACACATGGCGGCCACTATAATAGAAAATGCCTAGGGCATGCTCTTTCTTTTTTTGCGGGGCCACGGATACGGACAGCACACAGTGTGGTGTCTGCATCTTTTGCGGCCCCATTGAAATGAATAGGTCTGCAGCCGTTCTGCAAAATTAAGGAACGAATGTGCACTAATTCATACGGCTATCTGAATGAGCCCTTACTTGTAGGTGCACATGTAAGTTCAGGCTGTGAGATCACTGTTGTCCTCTGCCCAGGTTCTGCAGCACAGCAATCTTCTTAGATTAACATTAGCCTGTGTAGCTTTATTTTCTGTGACGCCAGTGAATGTATTTGCCTTTCACCTGATAATGACGTCTTGTGAACTTGGCTGGTTGGGCAAGCCGCACTTGAGGTGTGCGATGGTGTAATTGGATTTGAGTCCTTGTTTGTGGCTAGGATGCGCTGCTCGCTGTGCTGCAGTAATTATTTCATATATGACCCAGCTCCGCGTCGTGCCGAGAATGATTCTCATCTCAAAATCTATGCTTTTAGTGGTAATGACCAGAACCTCTGCTGTAAACAGGAGATAATGATCCTCGCTGCACTCTGGAGAACTGCAAAACTGTAACCCCTTTCAGTCCTTGCAAATGTTTTTTTTTATCGTATTAGTGCACCCGTTTTTTCTATCAGTTTTTTTTCTTCTATTTTGGGTATTGAAATGGAAGTGACTCTCATTTAGACTGTATTACACTTGTGGAAAGGATGTAGTGAACCCCACAAGTGGTGCAGTAGTAACAATTCTGTAAAGCCAAAGTTTTTTAGAATGTAGTCACAGGTAGGGAATCGTGTGAGAGGAAATGTTCAGTAAGATGATGTGAAATGCGTTGGTCTTGTGTATTGTAGTGTAGTACGGCATCCAGTATTTGTGACTAGGAGTTTGGGACAAGTAGTGTGTTTTCCTCTCCTCCTTTTTTTCACTTGGTGCTTTAAAATGGTATCCTCTGAATAGGTCATCAGTTTCTGATCGGTGGGGGTCCGACACTCGGGACCCCTTCCAATCGGCTGTTTGAGAAGGTGTTGCGGCCCTCTGGCACATCACCAAGCACAGTACGGTACATTGTATATAACGGTTCTGCTTGGTATCGTGCTCAGCCCCATTCACTTCTATGGGGCAGAGCTGTGCCTAGGAAAAGCTTAGAGAAGGCTGCTGAGGCCTTCTCAAACAGCTTATCGGCAGGAGTCCCGGGTGTCGGACCCCCACCGATCAGATACTGATGAGCTATCGAAAGAATAGGTCTTCAGTTCTAAAGTCTCGGAAAACCCCTTTAAAAAGACCCACCACTTCTGCTGAGGTGTCTATTTTTATATTCCCCATAATATAAAAAGTATGGGACCTCTTATCTTGTAGTCTGGTTATCCCTCTTTTATTCCTTCTGAATATTTTATGAATGATTTGACAAATGGGTGTTACCATTCCCCTTGTATTCCTACCAATCGGTACTGATTAGGCAGAGTTAGACCCCTAACTGGTAAACACGCAGTTCTCCATTTTTTAATTTCCAGGAGGAATAACAGATTAACAATTTAATGCAGATTAAGAAGAAAAGATGCTGCAGAATAGTTGTTTCCTGGAGACTAAAAGCACATGTCAATAGAGGTGACAGGTCTTTAATACTGCTGATTTCACCCCCACCCCCCCGTTACACCTTTTAGCTCAGGGCTCGACAAATCCCAGGTCACCATGGCGACCAGGAATTTAGTCCTGGCGCTTGGGTATTTGTCAGCCCATTTTCAAAGGTGCCCGGGCGATGGGTGCGGAGCGCTATTCTGTCCGGAGGCAGCACCGTTTGAAACGGCTCCGTCACAGCACACATTAGCAGAGCCGCTGGCAGCAGGGAGGGGAGGGGCTCGGGAGGAGTGTAATCTGATCCTAGAGTGGAAGCTGCTTCTGCAAGCCCCTCCCCTCCCACCAGCCAATCAGAGCTCAGGCAAGCACTAGCAGCTCTGAGTCACTGACACAAGTGCAGGGAGTCTAAGAAAGAATCGAATGAGTCTCAGGTTAAAAGAATCTAAAGATCCGATTTAGTTAGAGACTCATTTGATTCTTTGAGTTAAAAGAACCGTGAGACTCTAGAACAGTTTACACTGAGGCTGTCGGCTGATGCTTTTGTTGCAGCAGTGATATGATTAAGGGACAGGAGCAGAGATAAGAGAAGTGACAGGACACAGTTTAGATTACAGTTTGAATTAACCCTTTAGGATCAAATTGGCTTCTCAAGGAGCTATATATGTTAAAGGCATCCCTTCTTCTGTCTCATTCAGCAGCTATATAACTAAGGGTACTTTCACACTTGCGGCAGGACTGATCCGGCAGGCTGTTCACCCTGCCGGATCCGTCTTTCCGCTGTTTCGCCTGACCACCGCTCCGTCCCCATTGACTATAATAGGGACGGGGCCGAGCTCCGGCGCAGCACGGCGGTGCATGGCAAAAGGCCGCCGGACTAAAAGTACTGCATGTCCAACTTTTTAGTCCGGCGGCCTCTCACCGTGAACTGCCGTGCTGCGCCGGAGCTCCACCCCCGTCCCTATTATAGTCAATAGGGTCCAGGGACGGAGCGGCTGTATATGTAACATCATATACAGCATTATTGGGGGGGCTCTATGGAGAAGTGGGGGGGGGGGGGAGCACTATGGGGGCATCTACTGGGGTCTTTATGACGCGGCTCCGCCTGGCTCCTAACTTTTTTAGCTGGCTCCTAGATATCAAGGAAATTTGTCAAGCCCTGTTTTAGCTGGTAATGTTTCTGTACTTTTATGTATTTATCCTCCTCTGCTTTTCTGTTTCAGACTGCCAGCTAGAAAAACTTCCCATGAGACCTCGGGACCGAGCGAGGGTTATTGATGCAGCAAAACATGCTCACAAGTTCTGTAACACAGAGGAGGAGGAAGCGGTCTATCTGCGCAGGTGTGTCCCCTGGGCCTCATTCTCTGCGCTTAGGTTATGTGCATTTTCTGTCACCATCCACGGCAGTTTTTGTGCCCTTCCCTATTTTGTGTAAATGGTTTGTGTCTCAGAGCAGAAAACAATCTCATCGTCTTTTTTTTTCTTCTGCGCCATGACGTGTACCAGAGTAGATGCGATTAATGCCAGGCGGTGTGATTGACAGATCTAACATCAGACAAATGCCATAATGACGTGAGGAAATATGGAAATGACTCGGGAGCCCTAACATGTACCAATATTTCCAGACACAGTCCTGTGGGCAGTGGACAGTGGGATGGCTCTTGTCATGCAGTTACCTCAGTTCTGTGAGGTAAACGATTGAATGCATTCATTATGGCTGCTAGCTCCAACCTACGAGCTTCTTTCCACAGATATTGCTGTTCTCTGCAACTTAAGGGGGTTTACCACACAAGTGAAAAAATTATATATATTTTAACTATAGTAATGCAAAAAACTTTGCTTTGCTCTCCAGTGTACTTTTTACCATGTTTAGCTTCTTTACTTACCTCTTTGCAGCTCTGGTCTCTTCCCATTCTGTGGGTGGGCAGCAGCTCGTCCCATGTGACCATCAAGCACCTGCATACACATACATGTTCAGACTCCTGACAGCGGCTTATCTCCCTGAAAAATGAAGGCTCTAGGTGACAATATTCACTTCTCTCCCCTGATATCTGGGGAGAGTCTTGAGCTCCCCACACACATTAGACTGTTGACTGAACCCGATGTTCTCTGCAGGTTCGGATGACACTGTGCTAATGTGTAGGGGGGCCTTTAGTCCCCTTCTTAAATCTGGATGATACCAGGTATAGCACATGGGTGAGAGCTGCACAGTGGTACAAGTCTTTTTGGCCACATCTGTAGACCTACTGTGAAAGTTAGGTTCACACAACACAATAGTAGTATTTACTACTATGACACATCTGGTTGGGACCTGGGCGGAAGAGCCCTCAGCCTGTGTGAGCGCAGTGGGAATAGCAGCTTTGGCAGAGCAAGGCACTGGTAATTCGGACATCCCAACCTGCAAAAACTCATCTCAGGGAGGTGCACTTCTCATTTCCGGGAGTTTTTTTTTTTTTTTTCTTTCATAAACTTTTTATTACATTTTCCAAACATATGCAGTATCTGCACACTTTGCTCTATGGTGTAGAGGACTTACCCTGCCCCAAATTATCATATTTATGTATACGATTAAAGGGATTCTGTCACCACATATAAGCCCCGTGAGCTAAACATATGCTCATGTCCAGGGTAGCATTCTGATTTCTATGGTGGCCTTATTAAAGCCATTTGTGACTTTATTCTGCGGAAAAACAGGTTTTACTAACCTGTCAATCATTGAATTAAGGTGCCCAAGCAGGGGAGGTCTGTGGATGCATGGTGCCCGGCCGCACGCATCGCCGTTCGTGCCCAGCGCCGCCTTCTACTCCTCAGTGCCGCCTCTCCGTCTCCCTCCCTCCCCCCCTCCACCCGCTTTGAGATCCCGCCCGTGCGCATAGGCTCAGCCTGATGCAGCTGGCATCGGCTTCTTCTTGCACTGTGCGCACGTGCCGAGAAGGGGACAACTGCTACAGGTTGCCGAAAAGGTTTACTGCGAGTAAACCTTTCCGGGGTTTATTGTTTCACATGTGGGCATCAGGGAGCCGCTATCTAATAGCGGGAGACTTGAGATCCCTGGGTAATTGTTAACCTAAAGCTCTTCTTTCCACAAATCATTAGAACAGTTTTTTATAAATAGCTCAGAGAATAAAAGTCACTCCATGTATTCTACTACCTGTCCTGGCTCTTTAACCTTTAGCAGGACAGACAGGCTTGATTGTCTCATGCGGCCAATTTGCTGTGGCCAAAGAGAGTTCCCCTTTAGTGACTCTTAAGAGTTTCCCAAATTACACTAATCAATACAGCGCTCTTCTGTGGGCATCTTTACCTTGGTCTATCAAGAGAACCATTGGGCTCTCATACTGTTATCCCTTTCTACAACTACTGTTATGAGAATTACCCTTCAGATAACGTCTTTCCCTCACAGCTGCATATATCTATATGGGACATCTCATTTGTGGTAACTGCTACAGTTTTTGTATTTCCAATGGCATAGTACTGCTGAAATGAGAAAGAAATCCCCCTTTCTGATGGAAGTGTCCTTTTTTAAGATTGTTTTTAGAGTTATCTATACAAATATATTATTACCTAGGAGTTGTCTTATGATTGTGTGTAGTCTTTCTGGCATAGTTATTTCTCGCCCAATTCCTTGGGGGACACAGGAAACCTTGGGTATAGCTCAACTCCCTAGGAGGCGTGATACGAAGTGAAAACTGTTAAGCCCCTCCTCCAGCAGCTATACCCTCAGCCTGGAGAGAGAGACTACCAGTTTTTGCTTAGTGTCCAAGGAGGCAAGACACTCCCTGCTCTGCAGAGCTGTCTTTTCTCTTTCATTTTAGTTTTTTCCTCTTTTATTTTTCTGCTTTTCGCAGGGACAACAGAGACGCCTGGACCTCTCTGTTTCTCCCGGGGTCGAGCTGCGTCAGTGCCGGCTATCCGCATTGCTGCCTCCCCCACTGAAGAAAAGGAGGACCAGGGCAGCCCAGCTCCCCTGCATCCCGCCAGCGCAAGGGTCGCCCACACGCCAAGCCCCTCTCCAGCTTCTTGGCTGAAGGGGCGAGCCTGCTGGAATGGCTAGAGGGTGAAGACATCAGGATGGTGAGTGGCTGTTCAAGTCGCGCTCTGTCTCGCGCTCTGTCTCGCGCTCTGTCTCGCGCTCTGTCTCGCGCTCTGTCTCGCGCTCTGTCTCGCGCTCTGTCTCGCGCTCTGTCTCGCGCTCTGTCTCGCGCTCTGTCTCGCGCTCTGTCTCGCGCTCTGTCTCGCGCTCTGTCTCGCGCTCTGTCTCGCGCTCTGTCTCGCGCTCTGTCTCGCGCTCTGTCTCGCGCTCTGTCTCGCGCTCTGTCTCGCGCTCTGTCTCGCGCTCTGTCTCGCGCTCTGTCTCGCGCTCTGTCTCGCGCTCTGTCTCGCGCTCTGTCTCGCGCTCTGTCTCGCGCTCTGTCTCGCGCTCTGTCTCGCGCTCTGTCTCGCGCTCTGTCTCGCGCTCTGTCTCGCGCTCTGTCTCGCGCTCTGTCTCGCGCTCTGTCTCGCGCTCTGTCTCGCGCTCTGTCTCGCGCTCTGTCTCGCGCTCTGTCTCGCGCTCTGTCTCGCGCTCTGTCTCGCGCTCTGTCTCGCGCTCTGTCTCGCGCTCTGTCTCGCGCTCTGTCTCGCGCTCTGTCTCGCGCTCTGTCTCGCGCTCTGTCTCGCGCTCTGTCTCGCGCTCTGTCTCGCGCTCGCCATTACTGTGCCGCAGGCCTTTCGGCCTTATGTATATTTAATTCACGCGCGCGAACGATACTGGAGGGGGCGGAGCTTGGCTTCCCGCTCCTCTCTTATCCCGCCTCCCAATCACCCCAAGTGCCCAGCAATCTCTACTGCCGCTCCTAACCCTGAGGAGGGATCGCGCTCGTGCTCCTATTCTGCTCCGGTACCTGCGGCTTGCTGTTCGCTTCCAGCCCTTAAGGTCTTCGGTCTGGTAGGACTGTTAACCCCTTCCTAGTGCCAGCAGCCCCTAGCCTGGACGGCCATACCATACCTTTCTAGCCAACATGTCCGATCCCTCAGGGGCCTCTGGACCCTGGTACCACGCCTGTACCGCCTGTTATGCACCCCTTCCACGGGGGCAATCACACCCGCATTGCTCTACATGCCAGGTCCCAATACAGGGTCTGCCACTTGCTGTGCTGCCCCCTGTCCTCTTGGATCCTCCTGAATGGGCTAGATCACTTTCCCAGGCTGTGGAAAGCCTCACTAATGTCGTGGGCCGCCTTACGAATGCACAGCCTGCCACGCAGCCGGATACGCCCCCCTGCTGTACCCTCCGGGTCCGCTACTTCGGCCGACCCGTCTGAGTCCCTCGCTCCCAGCGACGTCTCCAGGGCCCGGCACCCCCAGAAGTGGTCCAGGGCGGAATGCGTGTCATCCTCGGATGCTTCCCTGTCACCTCCAAGGGTACGGTCTCAGTCGGGCCCCTCCCCCTCACAGGACATGCCCTCAGAGGGAGAATTAGTGGATTCGGATTGGGATATGGACTCGGCTTTACCGTCCAAGCTGGCCTCTGCTGTGGGCCATCTCTTTACCAACATTCGTGACACCTTTAAAATTCACGATGATCC
This sequence comes from Bufo gargarizans, assembly GCF_014858855.1. Classification (NCBI taxonomy): domain Eukaryota; kingdom Metazoa; phylum Chordata; class Amphibia; order Anura; family Bufonidae; genus Bufo; species Bufo gargarizans. Next base: position 127,723,424 of record NC_058088.1, on the reverse strand, counting down.
TCCCAGCTCTGACAAGGCCGGTGTGTCTTTTTTCCGCCCCAAGAAGGTGTCCACAGTATTCCCTCTCCATGCCGACTTCTCGTCGGTAGTCTCTAAGGCTTGGTCTCGCCCTGTTGCCCGTTTTACCCCCCCCCTCCCCCCCAAGAAGTTGGATATCTGTTATCCCTTCCCGGCGGATTGCATCTCCACTTGGGCGTCTCCGCCTAAGGTTGACCCTCCTGTGGATCGCTTGTCTAAAAGCACGGCCATTCCTGTGGCGGACAGTTCCTCTCTTCAGTCCGCTGAGGACCGGCGCATGGAATCTATTACTAAGGGCATATTTGGGGGGGGGGCGGGAAGAGCACCCATCTTCCCGAGTCTTAGGACCAGGAGCGCCACTCGAGGCCGTCCTGGTTTCTCTCGCTTTAGGTCCTCCCGCAGGGCTTCCGCTCCTCGGGGGACGACGACTCCTGTTCAGGGACATCTGGCAGGCGCACGTCTCCGACGCCTGGGCTCTCAAATTTGTATCTTCCGGGTACAAACTCAAATTCGCGTCCCTCCCCCCAGTTTGCTTCTCTGAAGTAATTCGCATCCTGTTCCTCTAGAGGACCGATTCAGGGGGTTTTATTCGAACGTTTTTGTGGTCCCCAAAAAGGAAGGTTCGGTAAGACCCATATTGGACCTCAAGCGGTTAAACCGTTTCCTCCGTCTTCTGCGGTTCCGGATGGAGTCCCTCAGATCAGTGGTGGCCTCTCTGGAAAAAGGGGAGTTTCTGTCGTCTATCGACATCCAGGATGCTTACCTTCACGTCCCGATCGCTCGGTGTCACCAGTGTTTCCTTCGCCATGCGGTGGGGAACGACCATTACCAATTTGTCGCCCTCCCCTTCGGCCTGGCGGCGGCTCCTCGGGTGTTCACCAAGATCCTTGCCCCTGTCCTGGCCTTGCTCCGCTCCAGGGGCGTTTTTCTACTTCCCTACTTGGACGATCTGCTCATCAAGGCGCCCTCCTTTACGCTGACCTCCACCAGCGTGAACCTGGAGCGGTTCGGTTGGATAATCAACCTTGCCAAGTCCTCGCTTATCCCATCCAAGCAACTCTGGGGATGCTCCTGGATACAGAAGCGGCGGAGGTTCTGCTCCCACCGGAAAAGCGCCTGCTCCTTCACCATTCGGCTCGGAACCTGCTTCTCCACCGCTGTCCGTCCTTCCGGTTCAGCATGCGGGTCTTAGGACAGATGCTGTCCTGTTTCAAAGCGATTCCCTTCGTGCAGTTTCACTCCCGCGTCTTCCAGACGGCAATTCTGTCTGCTTGGCACAAGTCCCAGGAGAGTCTGGATCGGCCCTGCTGGAGGAGGGGCTTAACAGTTTTCACTTAGTGTCACGCCTCCTAGGGAGTTGAGCTATACCCAAGGTTTCCTGTGTCCCCCAAGGAAGAGCGAGAGAGATTTTACTGGTAAGTTATATAAAAATCTTGTTTTTTTCAGTTTTTGTAGATCTGGTCTCTAGGGAATTAGCCCGTGGCAGACACTGGCATCTGTATTTCTGCTCTACATGGGATCTGCTTGAATGAGCAGTGTGCTAATTCTTATTAGTCGCAGTAGGAGGTATAATTGAGCTGCTCTTCCTTGGCAGTGTACGTCCTCCCGTCATTTATTTATCAGCCGATTGCCCTTGATTTCTAAAGCCAATTTCCTCTCTGCTTCAAGTGAACGCAGATCAGCGGGAATAGTCATCTCAAAGAAAACTTCAGAAAGACTGACACAAATAGCAGTGTAGAAATGTGCCATATGTATGGACGCGCTTCTTAATCTCCCTCTGGCTAGACGCCAATTATGAGACCCTGCTTCATGACACGCACACAAATGATTCAGAATTATGTAGATTAGATTAAATTAGATTACCATTGATCTAATTGGTGTCATTTACAGCATCTTTGTGTTACTTTGTCAGCTCATCATCATGCAGACTGAGAAAACCGTAGCCGCCTCTAAAAGGCTCATTGATCTGTGTGTAGGCTTCTTACACATGAGTAGTTGGCTGATCTTGGCTGACCAACGTTCGAAAAATGTAACTTGTACAGTCATTCATGATGGCGTGTTTTATCTGCCAGGTTGAAAAATGTCGACCATGGTTTGGTGAAAGAAGTGTTTGGGTGAATTTGGACAAGCATGCCAATCATTTGCCACTTTGCTAAATGCAAAATGCGGAACACACACGGCCGGTATCTGTGTTTTGCAGACCGTAAAACACATACAGCCGTCTGAATGAGCCCTTAAAGAGGAGCTGTAACCTCCCCTGATGTCTGTTTTAACTGCTTATACCCTGTGTAATAACAATTCTGGAGCATTTATTCTTATGGCTCTATGATGTGCCAATCCTTTATTATTCCTGCTAGAAGTTATGAATGAATTACTAGCAGTTTGCAATGAAGGTCTAGCTGGGTGTTACCAGCTGGGGGTGTGCCCCTGTACAATCGGACCCTATCCAAGCACGGCTGCCAGTGACAGACTGTGCAGGGACATATCCCCAATTGGTAACACCCAGCTGGACCTTCAGTGCAAACTGATAGTAATTTATAATTTCAAGCAGGAATATTAAAGTAATGGCACAGCACAGTTATTACATGGGATGCAAGTAGTTACTACAACTGGCATGTCAGGAGAGGGGCAGCTCCTCTGTAAGTGTATATTGCATTTTGGCAGAGAGAATAGTGTTGGCTGCTGCACTTTTCTACTCAGGAATGAACAAAAAATTGTGAAAAACTGATTATCATTTGTTTGATTTATTACAAAGTATATCGGAACTGGTCCATTTATAGCCATGGTGCCAGAGTGAAGAGTGGTCGGATCTGGGGATATGAATGTTATCCACAGTCATTCTGGACTGAGCTTCCCTGATGACGGTGACAGCCGCTGGGCCCCATATATCCACAGGACCCCAATAACTGTGACAGCTGCTGTCAGGAAACTAAAGATGATACAAAATCTGTGAAAACATATTTTGTTCAATGCAATATATAAAAAAGTCCGTTAGTACCTAGAAACAGGCAGCAGTCCCTTTGTTTCAGAAATAGGTGTTTTCTACTTTGGAAAATCCAGTTTATTTGGCATGCCAATGAGCCAGTAAGGTGCCCAGAGGGGGTCACTCTTGCAGGAAGGAGCCCAGGCATGCCTCCTTCTAGTGCCCAAGCTCACCCTCATGCTGGGGGCAGTTATGGCTTGAATGTTGTACAGGGAGTGCAGAATTATTAGGCAAGTTGTATTTTTGAGGATTAATTTTATTATTGAACAACAACCATGTTCTCAATGAACCCAAAAAACTCATTAATATCAAAGCTGAATATTTTTGGAAGTAGTTTTTAGTTTGTTTTTAGTTTTAGCTATTTTAGGGGGATATCTGTGTGTGCAGGGGACTATTACTGTGCATAATTATTAGGCAACTTAACAAAAAACAAATATATACCCATTTCAATTATTTATTTTTACCAGTGAAACCAATATAACATCTCAACATTCACAAATATACATTTCTGACATTCAAAAACAAAACAAAAACAAATCAGTGACCAATATAGCCACCTTTCTTTGCAAGGACACTCAAAAGCCTGCCATCCATGGATTCTGTCAGTGTTTTGATCTGTTCACCATCAACATTGCGTGCAGCAGCAACCACAGCCTCCCAGACACTGTTCAGAGAGGTGTACTGTTTTCCCTCCTTGTAAATCTCACATTTGATGATGGACCACAGGTTCTCAATGGGGTTCAGATCAGGTGAACAAGGAGGCCATGTCATTAGATTTTCTTCTTTTATACCCTTTCTTGCCAGCCACGCTGTGGAGTAATTGGACGCGTGTGATGGAGCATTGTCCTGCATGAAATTCATGTTTTTCTTGAAGGATGCAGACTTCTTCCTGTACCACTGCTTGAAGAAGGTGTCTTCCAGAAACTGGCAGTAGGACTGGGAGTTGAGCTTGACTCCATCCTCAACCCAAAAAGGCCCTACAAGCTCATCTTTGATGATACCAGCCCAAACCAGTACTCCACCTCCACCTTGCTGGCATCTGAGTCGGACTGGAGCTCTCTGCCCTTTACCAATCCAGCCACGGACCCATCCATCTGGCCCATCAAGACTCACTCTCATTTCATCAGTCCATAAAACCTTAGAAAAATCAGTCTTGAGATATTTCTTGGCCCAGTCTTGACGTTTCAGCTTGTGTGTCTTGTTCAGTGGTGGTCGTCTTTCAGCCTTTCTTGCACACCTTGTGCTTTTGGGCACTCCAGTGATGTTGCAGCTCTGAAATATGGCCAAACTGGTGGCAAGTGGCATCTTGGCAGCTGCACGCTTGACTTTTCTCAGTTCATGGGCAGTTATTTTGCGCCTTGGTTTTTCCACACGCTTCTTGCGACCCTGTTGACTATTTTGAATGAAACGCTTGATTGTTCGATGATCACGCTTCAGAAGCTTTGCAATTTTAAGAGTGCTGCATCCCTCTGCAAGATATCTCACTATTTTTGACTTTTCTGAGCCTGTCAAGTCCTTCTTTTGACCCATTTTGCCAAAGGAAAGGAAGTTGCCTAATAATTATGCACACCTGATATAGGGTGTTGATGTCATTAGACCACACCCCTTCTCATTACAGAGATGCACATCACCTAATATGCTTAATTGGTAGTAGGCTTTCGAGCCTATACAGCTTGGAGTAAGACAACATGCATAAAGAGGATGATGTGGTCAAAATACTAATTTGCCTAATAATTCTGCACTCCCTGTATATGAGGGGTGGGTGGACACATTGTGGCAGGAGTCGTGCCAGGGCTTCTTCCTGCAAGGGTGACCCCCCTCTGGGCACCTTACTGGCTCATTGGCATACCAAATAAACTGGATTGAGGAGCTCCATCCTGCGATAGTTGACAGATCTTCCGCTATCTGTGGCATATGCCATTCCCTTAACATTTCCAGGTAGGATTGGTCAGTGCCAGTGTTCGCTTTTCACTTTGTCATCCAGTTTCAGCTCCTGAAGAATTTGTAATCTGTATGGCTAATAACGCAGACGTTTTTTTTAACTATACGCCATACTATTGTTTGCGGCACTTGTAGTTCTGTACTAATCAGCCGGGTAGTCTTTTTAGGACTATGCTCGTACACGGCTCAAATCCTGGTTACTGTCTCTTCTGTCGTCTTTGGGCGGTCAGACTTTATTCATGACCTAAACCGTCAGTAGTTTAGAATCATTTCATCCAATGCGAAATTCAATTTCTATGTAGAGCGCATTTACCAAATTTATTGATAAAAGTTTTCTGTTCTTTCACAACAGACCCTGTTCTTGCAAATTCCAACATGCAAAAAGCTTTGTAATGTCACCATCTTAATACTGACCCTTTTTGGACAGGACAGGTTTACCCCAACCCTTACACAGAGGGGCAGTTTTATGAAAACGGTCCAAAAGAAAACAGTTTATTTTTTTATTTGTTTCTTCCTGTAGCAGCCAACCACAGCACAGCTTTCATTTTCCATTAACCACAGGCCTTTTAAGGCTACTTTCACACCTGCGTTCGATCGGATCCGTTCTGAACGGATCCGCTCATATTAATGCAGACGGTGGCTCTGTTCAGAACGGATCCGTCTGCATTAGAACTTGTAAAAATTTCTACGTCTGAAAGTAGCCTGAGCGGATCCGTTCCGACTTTACATTGAAAGTCAATGGGGGACAGATTGAGCCATATGGTGTCATCTTCAAGCGGATCCGTCCCCATTGACTTACATTGTAAGTCGGAACGGATCCGCTCGCCTCCGCACGCTTGCAGCGTTCAGGTGCCGCTCACTGAGCGGAGGCTGAGCGCTGGCAGGCGGATGCATTCTCAGTGGATCCGCCTCCACTGAGAATGCATTAGGGCCAGACGGCTGCGTTCAGGGCCGCTTGTGAGCCCCTTCAAACTGAGCTCACGAGCGGACACCTGCACGCAGGTGTGAAAGGAGCCTAAATCACCCTGTATGAAGGCTGTGTACAGATCTGCTTTATGGCGTAGAAACCACAAACCGTGCCAGATCTTCTGCACAACTTTAATCCAGCATGTAGGTGATCAGTACAGCAATACACAGGCTAGGGCAGTGATCCATCGGGCCCCATAGACATCTATTGGGCCCTGTCAGGCTCTGCCAAGGTGTCAGCTGTTTTGATAATATATAATTGGATGTCGGAGTGAGGCCAATGCAGATGTGAACACAGCCTATCGTTAGAAATAATTCTGTATATGTTTAATATAAAAGTATTGTTTTTAATATTTTTTGCTTTCTTGCAGACCCGATGGCATTGAGCGTCAGTATCGGAAAAAATGCAGCAAGTAAGCAGTTCATAAGATGTGTTTATGCAGTTTTATAGATATTAATATTTAAAAAAAAACATTGTAAAGTCCTTCTTGTTTCCATGTCAGGGCAGTACAATGCAATCTGTTACTAGAGAGGATGAGATAAGCCAGAAGTTTCTTTCTCCACTCCCCGTTCAGGGTACATGCATTCACGGCCAGTTGGGCATGTGTATGGCAAGGTCTGGAGAGATCAGTCCAAGAGCTATCTAATGTGTGGGGATGGCCTAAGAAGGCAAATTCTTCATGCAGTAGTGACTAATATGAAAGCCGCTTACTACCAGTTTTAGGTGAGGACCCTTTTTGTTTTAGGGAGACCTTGAGAAGTAGACTGGAAATATTACTCCATTCTGTGAGAATATTATGGATGAGCGAACCAGTTTGGACTAAACGTAGCTATTTTTTTTCAGACAAGGATAGGACTGTTCTATTATGGCCAGCCGTTCCGTTCCACAAAATACAGAATGCACACGGACGTCACCCGTATTTTTTGCAGATCAGTTTTTTGCACACCGCAAAATACATATGGACGTGTGCATGAGCCCTTAGGGAGTCAGGGACAGTGAAAGATCAATCAAGGCACGGCCAGCCTCCACTTCTCTCTTCTCCCTCCCTGGCTGACAGATTCCCTTCTTGTGCCTATTCTACACACACTTTTATTTTATTTTATTTTTTGTCTGGGGGAATTTGGAATAAACGAGAACTGTACAACATGTGTTCTACCATCAATGTAGCATAGCATACTAGCGAGAACTGTCACGTCATCTCACATTTATTTATTTTTAGTATACATCAGTGATTCAGAACGAAATATTAGATCTCAATCCATTTATTATATCCACACACAGTTTCCAAATCTTTTTTATTATTTTTTTTGTTTTTGTTTGGGGGGAGGGGAGGGGGAGGGTGTCATTGATTGTAATTTAATCCAGCATGTAGGTGATCAGTACAGCAATACACAGGCTAGGGCAGTGATGGCTAACCTTGGCACTCCAGCTGTGGTGAAACTACGACTCCCAGCATGCTCCATATATTTCTACAGAGTTCTGATGGCAGCCAAGAAAGGGGGACATCTTGGGAGTTGTAGATTTACCACAGCTGGAGTGCCAAGGTTAGCCATCACTGGGCTAGGGCAACAATTTACCTGTGAGTGTTTGAGTGTTATTGTGATATTATTTTATACCCACACACTTGGAACGTTACTTTTTGGGGGGATTGTTCAATTTAATGAAACCAGCATATATTATGTGATTACTACAATATACAGGGTAGCACAAAAGTATCTGTAAATGATAACAATTTTAGGCCTAAATAAGTTTCCCCTTTTTTTCTGTCTTCAAAAATTTCCAATCAATTATATATATATTTTGGGTGGGGGTTGATTATATTCAAACTATCATGTATATCTAATTACTTCAGCAATACACAGGGTAGTGCATGATATTATTGGAGATGCCCAAAAAAGTCAGGGCTACGGAAGGGTTCCAAATGAAAGAGCTAGAATGTGGGTAGTATCCAGCCAGAAGTAGTGGTGGTAGTAGTTTAGACAGCACAAGATGAATGAAAGGGCTGTATAAACCCAGCATTACATATAGTAATTAGAAGATGATGCTGGGAGCTGGAAATAACTTTCTATGATGAGGACAGGGGCTTCTTCAGGGTCCTTTACAGTACAGAAGAAAAAGAAAATGGAGCCACACTCACCTGATGTCCAGAGTAGCTCATCCTGGTACAGATAGAGAGCAGTAGATGACTTGTAGTACCGAACTGTACTGATTAAGGAGCTACTAGACAGGTGTACAGGAGACTTGATGTTTTTCCTGGTGTACATTTTATGTTTGAGTTCTGTGGTGTTGACTAGTACTGAAAACGTCTTCATTTCCTTTACTATTGTGCTCATCCACAGGTGCAGTCTTCCTCTGTTTTACCAGCACCAGAAAAAGAATGCCCCTGCAACTTTCATCTTCAATGGTGCCCTGGTCAAGTTTGGACAAGGTTTTGGCAAAACCAACATCTATACCCAAAAACCCGATCCACCTAAAAAGGTACATTATCTATACCAGTGATGGCCAAACTGTAACTCAAAACCCATATATTTGTCACAAATTACCAACACCGAAATTTAACCTGAATACTACAGTCCGATATAGTATATATTCCATGTACTTTATCATTTAGCTATAATAGCCTGCCTACATTCAGTGCACTGCTTGTGTGGTTCATAGTGCGCCCTGCCATGATGAATGGCAGGAAAAGTCTAGGGCATATTGGTACGCCGTAGACTTTTTCCAGGGTGCGGGTGCCCACAGAGAGGGCTCTGAGTGCCGTAGGTTCGCCACCACTGAGCTATACTATTAAGACATCTAATGTCTCGAGTTAAAATTGATGGTTGTGCAGCTATAAAGTTCAGCTGGGGAGGAGATACTATGTCTTTTCAGAACATCGTCTTGTATAAGGCAGAGGTGACATTAACCTCTTTAGGACACCTGTACGCCCTTATGTCCTGGTACTTAAGGACACAGGGCGTACCTGTACACCCTGTGTATTTACGATCACCGCCCGGCGGGCGGTGATTGGAAGCCGGTGCCTGCTCAAATCATTGAGTAGGCACCTCGGCTAAATGCGCGCGCGGGGGGGTCCCGTGTCATTTCAGAACTGCAGTTTGCGGCTTTTTATGGTGCGGGCAGCGGAAGTACCATCGGGTCCCCATGGGGCTGTAGGGGGGACCCGATGGCATGGAAGGCTGCCTTCCTGTGACGTGCCTGTGAGATCCAGCCCCCTGGATCTCTCAGGCCGGAAGCTGTATGAGCAATACACACAGTATTACTCATACAGCCAATGCATTCCAATACAGAAGTATTGGAATGCATTGTAAAGGATTAGACCCCCAAAAGTTCAAGTCCCAAAGTGGGACAAGAAATTAAGTGCAAAAAAAATTGAACAAATAAAGTTCCCCCTCCTCCCAAAAAAAATAGTTTCAAGTAAAAAATAAACAAAAACGTCATTTTCCCCAAATAAAGTTTAAAACAATTGGTAAAAAATAGGGAAAAAAAATAATAGACATATTAGGTATCGCCGCGTGCGTAATTTGGCTCTATAAACATATCACATGACCTAACTTCTCAGATGAACACCATAAAAAATAAAAACTGTGCTAAATAAACAATTTTTTGGTCACCTTGCATCACAAAAAGTACAACAGCAAGCTATCAAAAAGGCGTACACCCACCAAAATAGTACCAATCTAACCGTCACCTCATCCCGCAAAAAATGAGCCCCTACCTGAGGCAATTGCCCAAAAAGCATACGTATTAGGTATCGCCGCGTCCGTATCGACCGGCTCTATAAAAATATCACATGACCTAACCGCTCAGATGAACACCGTAAAAAATAAAAAAATTAAAACTTGTGCTAAATAAACAATTTTGTTGTCACCTTACATCACAAAAAGTGTAATGGCAAGCGATCAAAAAGTCATACACACTCCAAAATAGTGCCGATCAGTCATCTCATCCCTCAAAAAAATGAGACCCTACCTAAGATAATCGCCCAAAAACTGAAAAAACTGTGGCTCTCAGACTATGGAGACACTAAAACATGATTTATTTTTATTTTTTTTGGTTTCAAAAATGAAATCATTGTGTAAAACTTACATAAAAAAAAAAATAATTGTATACATATTGGGTATCGCCGCATCCGTGACAACCTGCTCTATATAAATACCACATGATCTAACCTGTCAGATGAATGTTGTAAATAACAAAAAAAAAAGAGCAACCAAAAATCATATATACCCTAAACTAGTATTAACAAAACCTCCACCCTATCCCGTAGTTTCTAAAATGAGGACACTTTTTTGGGAGTTTCTACTCTAGGGGTGCATCAGGGGGGCTTCAAATGGGACATGGTGTCAAAAAAACTAGTCAAGCAAAATCTGCCTTCCAAAAACCATATGGCATTCCTTTCTTTCTGCGCCCTGCCGTGTGCCCATACAGCAGTTTATGACCACATATGGGGTGTTTCTGTAAACTACAGAATCAGGGTCATAAATATTGAGTTTGGTTTAGCTGTTAACCCTTGCTTTGTAATTGGGGAAAAAAAAAATTAAAATGGAAAATCTGCCAAAAAAGTGAAATTTTGAAATTGTATCTCTATTTTCCATTAATTCTTGTGGAACACCTAAAGGGTTAACAACGTTTGTAAAATCAGTTTTGAATACCTTGAGGGTGTAGTTTCTTGGATGGGGTCACTTTTATGGAGTTTCTACTCTAGGGGTGCATCTGGGGGGCTTCAAATGTGGGACATAGTGTCAAAAAACTGTCCAGCAAAATCTGCTTTCCAAAAACCGTATGGCATTCCTTTCCTTCTGCGCCCTGCCGTGTGCCCGTACAGCAGTTTACGACCACAAATGGAAAATTTCTAGTGAATTTCTGGGAATACCCCTTTAAGTGGTCAATGTTATTTTCCTTCCCTGAGGCATTGAGGGAACACAGCAGCAGAGTACTGCATTTAGGCAACGTTCAAGGACTATTTCCTGTTATGGTCAGATGTGGTGCTAAATCTCTAGGCAAGCTTTACATCCAATAATATATTATTTTAAGTTTCTGCCATTAATAAAAATACTTTTTATTTGTTAGGTTATGATGACGAAACGCACCAAAGATATGGGCAAATTCAGCTCTGTTACTGTATCCACTATTGATGAAGAAGAGGAGGAGATAGAGGCGGTAGGTGAAACCATTTACAATGGTGTTAACTATTTCCCTTCTGTCTTCAGGTTGTCTTTAAACTCAAGTCACCTGTGCATTGGTTCTTCTAATTTGTTCTAATCTTGCAGAGAGAGGTGGCAGATTCCTATGCCCAAAATGCAAAAGTGATTGAGAAGCAATTGGAGAGAAAAGGCATGAGTAAGAGAAGACTGCAGGAGCTGGTATGTATGATTGGTATAAGCCTCTCTGCCTTCCATGTGCTCCTTACAGTAACACAGTGAACAAGGGTGGATAAAACGGGTTACAGTTTAAGCATGATAAATCTCCCCCATAATCTCCTAATTTGTCTTAGTTTTTTTGTTGTTTCATAAGATATTGCAGAACATATAGAAAATCAGGGCATTGTTCTCTCAGGCTGCAGCCATGTCTTCTTAACTCTGATGCTAGTGCACATGAGCTAGTAAGTTTAGGAAGACGGGACTGGGATTGGTCTACACCAGGCATGTCCAAAGTGCGGCCCTCCAGCTGTTGCAAAACTACAACTCCCAGCATGCCCTAATAGCTGTAAGCTATCCAGGCATGCTGGGAGTTGTAGTTTTGCAACAGCTGGAGGGCTGCAATTTTGGACATGCCTGGTCTACACAGTGAGTGCAACCATTTTGGTGGAAGGAATCTCTTAGTAATGCTCGTAGTACAGGGCAGGTTTGGTAACGCTGCCAGCCAAGCCGTTATCGTGTACATAGTACCAGCCATAGTATATGCAGCTAAATAGCTGACCAGTTACACAGTGATAATTCCTCTCTTCACTGCACAATTGTGCAGATTAGTTTTTTTTAACAGCTATGGAAAATGTGGTAATGTATGGAGGTATGCTGGAAACGACATATATAGTATATAGTCACAGTTGTCTCTATTATAAGTATGGATATAGTGCAGACATAATGTGGCCTCCATTACATTTTGCAGAAGTTGTTGCCCATATTTCCCAGACTGCTGAATTCCAAATTTGCATAGTTATGTAGTGATAAATCCTTCATATAGTAGACCAACTTTCCTTTCAGAATTGTGGAACGACTGTCTAGCTGTACCTTGTACCTCTTGTTGTGACTACATCATTAGGGCTGTATATAAAGGGCACCTTTTTTTGTCTGTTTGTCTCTGTTTATTTGGTAGTCCACCATGAGGCCCATACCCATCCACTGACACGAATCAAGGGTACAGTAGGATGTGGAGTCCGAGGACAGGGAGTCCCCACCATTAGGGGCTGTCCCTGGGCAGAGGGGTAGCTCAGGGTGTAAGCTTAGGGAGAGATGCCCCACCCAATATCTGGCTAACCCATTTTTCTGTGGTTCTACCAGAATAGTCGAGTTGTGTACGTCATTCATGTATGATCATTATTAAAATTTATATACTTTTTCAAAAGGGTTATCTCTATTGCTGGACTAAGTTATTATTCATTGATTGACCCAATATAATCTTGTATCTCTTAATTGCTGGACCATATTTTCTGTATTTTGTATAACCAATATGTCCCCATCGTTGCAGAATTCCAGATCAGCCTATTTATGAGTAGGTAGATTTCTGGTATTCTAGAATACTAAGCTGGATTTGGTACCCAGGAGCCTGGAAAAGCAGAGTATGAATCCCTGTGACAAATCCGATCCTCCATTCCGTAGCATAGCGAGACAGATTTGTCATTCAGGGTCCCAGGAAAACTGGGTAACCCATTATGTGGAGCTGTAATAGGAACTGCTAAATATGAAGTCTACTAAAATAAATATCTCTCTTCACTCCCAAATAGGGCCATATTTAGGCAGATAAATCCCCCTCCACATTTCTAAATACTGCAATAACTAGGCAGATTTTTCTTATGTTCCTGGAAAAGCTAGTTTCTAACCATGCAGAGCTGTAATTTATATGTCAAAATACTAAATCTACAAAATAAATTCCCCTCCTAAATAGTACCATGTCGAGGCAGATTTACCTTTCAGGGTCCTGGGATAGCTAGTTTATACCCATATGAGGAACTGTTATAGACTGCAGAATAACAAATATACCAAGATAAATCCTCCTCCCCACGTACAAATAATTCCCATACAACAGTTTGTAGCAATAGTCAGGGAGAGAAATGCCTGTTCTGATAGATTTCTGAAGGATGGGGAAGGTTTCTATCAGATCTTCCTTTCTAGTGATCGTTGTTATTACTGGCTGTGTTCACATCATGTTTTTGTCCCACATTTAACATATAAACGACATATATGTTAAACAGCGGCCCAGGCAGATGTCACACATTGGCATTTGTCACAATAGTGTATGTTAACGTATGCAGTTTCTTGCTAATTGGGGTCTCCTTAGAGGGTCTAAGGAGACCCTAATTAGCTCTGCCTGTGTGTCATGCCCCCACAGGGTGCTGTTTTCCCCTGTAACTGGGGTTCCTGTGGATGCCCCAGTTACAGTGGAAACAGTGGGGGGGAAGGGGGGGGGGAACAAGTAAAAAAAAAAAAAAAAATCAATTTAAATATAAGTAGAAAAAAATAATAAAAAATACAAAAAAAAACATAAAAAAAAAAAGAAAGTCACCATAGTCGCCCCGTTCTCTCAAACCTATGCATGTTATATATGAAAACGGTTGGCAAAAAATAGGGAACCCATTGCAATAATACATTTTTGTGTCATTTTTAATATTTAAGAAATTATAATCTATAAAAAAAAATTATAATCATTTGCAGTTTTCCTCCAAATTAAACTTAAAAAAAAGAAAAACAAAATCTAAACAAAACATTCTAATAAAAAGTCCTAAGAATCAAGTAAAAAAGAAAAAAGGCAAAAATGTTGTGCATTCTGCATTTTATGGAACGTCCGCCCCATAATAGAACCTGTCCTATCCTATTTTTTGGGGGGACAAGGTGACTAAATATGGTGAATTGCGCATTTTTTATTTTTTTTATTTCTGTTACAGCACTTACTGCTTAGGAGATTTTTTTTATATTTTAATAGTACACACTTTTTCGGTTGTGGCAATATTTTTATATTGTTATATAATATTGTAATTTGTTTTATTGTTTATAAATTTTATATGTAAAATTGGGAAAGGGGGCGATTGAAACTTTTTGAATTTTCGTTTTTGTAACTTTTTTTTTTTTTTTACTTACTAACTATTAACCCCCTTAGGGGCTAGAACCCTTGTCCTATTCACCCTAATAGTGATCTATTAGGGTGAATAGGACTTCACACTCTCCCTGTTGCCCTGTGCTTTGTGCACACAGCAGCAGGGAGCTTACCATGGCAGCCAGGGCTCCAGTAGCATCCTAGCTGCCATGGTAACTGATCGGAGCCCCGCGATTTCACTGCTGGGATTCCGATCGCAGGCTACCACTGCACCACCAATGAAGAGGGGGAAGGGGACCCTGTGGCCACTGCGCCACCAATGATTCTAATACCGGGGGGAGTGCACACTGCGCCACCAATGGTTATGATTTGTAATATTGGGGGAGGTGGGGTCACTGCGCCACCATTGAATGTAATTAACACATTAATTCAAGTTTAGGCAGCGAGTGTTGGCGGCGGTATCACTGAACTGGCACCCGGCCTCAATTACAGGGCATGCGATGCGAGGCAATTAATCCCTCAATTGCAGCACCTGAGGTGGTAATTGCCGTGGTTCGGCGGATCGCTGTGCCCTGTTATTAAGGCTGGGTCTGTGATACTGCCGCCGTCACCCACTGCCTACACTTGAATTAATGTGTTAATTACATTCATTGGCGGTGCAGTGGCCACAGTCCCTCCCCTCCTCCGCAGTGCTATCTCCCCATTGGTGGCAGCAGCACAGTGGGTGGGAGAGACTCCCTTGCCACTGTGCTTTTGAGTAGAACATGGTGCGCACCGATAGCGGCGCGTGCCATGTGTTCTCTAACTGATAGTAGGCCGCGCAGCCTAGTATCGTTAAATAGTAAGACCCTGTATCGTATCGATACGGGTCCAAAAGTATCGATACTTCGATACCCGGTGCAACCCTAACGGTCACTAAACCACCATGTTCACAAAATCACAAAAGGTTGCCTGGACATTCTGTGCTCCACAGATTTTAGCTAAAATCCAATTTGTGCATGAGCACAATGTTATCTGAAAACATTACTGATTTATTTTATGCACTTATATTCCGCATCAAGCTGTCCCCAAAGTACTCACAATGTAAGTTTCCTATCAGTATGTCTTTGGAATGTGGGAAGAAACCCATGCAAACACAGGGAGAACATACAAACTCCATTCAGATGTTGTCCTTGGTAGGATTCGAACGTCGGACCCCAGCGCTGCAATGTACCAGTGGTAACCTCTGAGCCACCGTTTTTTGATACGGATATCTATGCGTTTCGTGCCAGTAATCTGAGACTGTGATCCGGACAAGCCATCAATCAAATGGTGTAATTCGGCACAGAGAGAATTATGTTGCGACTGATTGTATTCTAGATCTTTTTCTGGGGGGGGGGGGGGGGCAAAACATATGTGACAGTTGGAGATTAAGTATATTCTGACTCAGGGCCGTGGAGGTTGAGTCAGTAGAAATGTACCAACTCTGACTCCAGCTTAAACAGAATGTTATCTGTTACTAATATTGTGTAATTCATTTATTACATTTTATATAAATTTAGAAAAGTGTCAAATTTAAACAAGAATATATTTATATTAATCTAAGGCCCTTATTTATCAAAATTGGCGATTAGGAGGGGCTGGTAGTGGTGATTGAAAATCAGTTCTCCCCACTCCTGTCCCTTATACTAGGTACTCTATTTTAAAGCTGCTCCAAGACCCTTAGTTACAATGCCTAAAACTGCTCTACAAGTGTTCAATAGTAGCTTCCTTTTCTAAAGACCAGAAAAGGAAGTTCACTACTAGGCATATCTGCAGTCATGACTTTTTAATCACTGTTGCTCAATTTGGGGGGGGGGGGGGGGGGGGCAAGGTGACAAAAAATGGTGAATAACATGTTTTTCTCCCCATTGCAATGTTCTCCACACAGGAAATTGTTTAATATATATTTTAATAGTTCAGACATTTTCAGATGTGGTGATATCTAATATGTTTATTTTTATTATTATTTATATATTTAAAATGGGGAAAAGGGGCGTTATTTACTTTGTATTTTACTTTTTTTTTTTTTTTTACTTTTTATGTATTAACTTAAAGATCATGTCAGAGGTCACAAAGTACCTTCATTTAAAGGAGATTCTAGTTGTGCCATATTTGGATGACTTCCTGATTACTTCACCCTCAGCAGAAGTTCTACGATCCCAAAAATGCTTTACCACCTTGGGTTGGATTATACATTTTAAAAAATCAGACCTGTCTCCAGATCAAAGAAGGCTTTTTCTGGGGGTACTCCTAGACTCTTGTCTGCTAATTTCTTTTTTTACCTCTAGAAAAAACGGAACTAGACTATTCAGAAAATCTCTGTTCTGCAGCCAAAAGGTTTTCCTCCATAAGGATTATCATGACCATCCTAGGTCTGCAACAATCCTGTTTGTCAGATGGGCTCAAAGTCACATGAGGATCCTTCAGGCCTTCCTCCTATCTTACTGGGACGGTACCAATTCCGCTCTAGAAAAATGTGTTCCTATTTCCAAATCCGTAAAAGAATCTTTCGTGTAGTGGAGAATAGAAAATAACTTACAGACAGGGGTCTATTGGGAAAAGATATGTTAGATTCTTTGTCCAATCTGAAAGAACTCTCAGCTATCTACAAAGTCAGTGTCTCCCTTCACACACCCTCATCTCCAAAGCATGTAAAAGTGTTGTCGGACAATACCACGACAGCCTACTTGAACAAACAGGGAGGGACCAGAAGCGGTTCCTTAGGGGCAGTGTCTTGAAACATTTTTCTTTGGGCGGAAAAGAATCTTATATCCTTGACAGCAGTTCATGTGAAGGGAGAAAACAACCTAATAGCAGACTTCCTCAGCTGCCAGACTTTGAAGGAAGGAGAGTGGACCCTGAATTATCAAATATTTTAGCAGATCTGCGAAAAATGGGGAGTCCCGGATCTAGATCTATTTGCCACAAAGGACAACAGGCAGACCAGAAAATCTTGCTTCCTCTCCCGACAGGGCCAGCCGTTATGGGTAGATACACTTTCCCAACCATGGCCGAAGACTCTTCTTTATGCTTTCCCCCCCTTCAGTTTGATTCCAAGAGCTCTAATAAAGGTGGAGGAAAAAGTGACACGGGTAATATTCATTGCTCCATTTTGGCCAATAAGGTCTTGGTTCCCCTTCTGCTCAGGCTGTCTGCAGGGATATTCTGGACTGTTCCATCAACCCTGACCTTCTCCACCAGGGTCCGGTATTTCATCCGAAAATAAACCGTATTTTCTAAACCAATAGACCTCAGTTTACACAATAGGTGTCGGAGCGGAACAGTATTGGACGCCTTTACAAAGTCCAAAAACACAATATCGACAGCCTTCCCTCTGTCCAGGCTTGTGATCACCTCATCATACAAACAAATCAGGTTAGCCTAACAGTTTCTGTTCTTAGTAAAACAATGTTGACTATTGCTTATTATATAATTGACAGTTACGTCAATCCTGTATCTTGTCCCATAGTAGGCCCTCAGACATGAATGTTAAGCTTACTGGTCTAAAATTACCCGGTGAAGACCTAACACAATTTTTGAAAATGGGCACACATTCGCCTTGCGCCAGTTTCTTGGTACAATGTCATTACAGAATCTGTAAATATTATGTTAATAGTTTATTTTTATCAATTAACAAAATACAAAGTGACTGAACTAAAGATAAATCAAATCAATATTTGGTGTGACCACCATTTGCCTTCAAAACAGCATCTTTGGAGGACCTTGGCAGAGAAGTTGTGTCAAACTTCTTGGAGAACTAACTAATAGAGTTGCATCGGGTATCGAAGTTTCGATACCCAATCAATACTTTTAGACTCGGATCGATACGATACCGACTCTTACTATTTAACAATACTAGGCTGCGCTGCTGCACAGCCTAGTATCTGTTAGAGAACATGGCACGCGCCGCACTCAGAGCGTGCCATGTTCTCCTCAGCAGCACATTGGAGAAGGAGGCAGTCCCCCTCTCCCCCCTGTGCCGCTGCCACCAATGGGAGTTTAGTACTGAGGGGGGGGGGGCGGGGGGACTGTGGCCACTGTGCCACCAATGAATATAATTAACACATTAATTTAAGTATAGGCAGTGGGTACCAGCGGCACCTGAGGGGTTAATTGCTGGGGATTGCAGCGCCCTGTCATAGAGGGTGGGTGCCAGGTATGTGATACCGCTGCTTACACTGAAATTAATGTGTTAATTATATTGGTGGCGCAGTGCGCCCCCCAAAGCCCCAGTATTATTAAGTATAATCATTGGTGGCGCAGTGCACCCCCCCTTCATATTAAATCCAAATCCAAGAGCTTTATTGGCAGGACCAAATACAGTTGGCATTGCCAAAGCATTAACAAGGAAAGGGGGGGGGGGGGGATTCGGTTGTGGGAATAAGGGAAGGGTATAGGGGGTTAGGGTATTACAGTCCATAAGGGTGTGGAGGATATAAGGGACAGTATGGGGGGCTGGGGTATACAGTCCATATAATGTCAAAAGGAGATTATAAGAGTTGAACAGGAGGTTAAAAAGAAAAAAAACAGAAAAAATATCTGAAGGTCATTGATGACTATAATAATAAGGTTTACAAATGGCGAGAGAAAAAAGGTGTGGGAGATGAGGAGAAACACAAACAGGAGGAGGTCTCGGATACCTTTCCCAATTCTGGAAAAACTAGCAAGCAGGTGTATGAGAATAGGAGAATGCAATGGGGTATGAGGGATCATGTAACGGAGGATCCAGTGCTATCCCAACATGACACCTGCAGAGGCAGGTTTAGACATCAATATCGTGGATCCAGACCCCCTTATGCACAGAGATATGGGTACAATTACCATCAGCCATATTACCCACGACGTAGTGATTATACCCAGCAATATGGATATGGAAACTATAGGGGACCACAGCAATATGAAGGAGGTTTTAGAGGTGAGAGGACATATGGGAGAGGTTACTATAGTGATACTAGAGAGGGACGTTTTAAGGTGAACAATGAACAAGTGACGCAGCAATCAAAAAGATTTGATGGAAAAGAGCAAGTTAGGCTACTTCCACACTTGCGTTCGGAGCGCATCCGTCTGGTGTCTGCACAGACGGATCCGCACCTATAATGCAAACGCTTAGATCCGTTCAGAACGGATCCGTTTGCATTACCATGAACAAAAAAAAAAACGGATGATAGTGCAAACGGATCAGTTTTGACTTTCAATGTAAAGTCAATGGGGGACGGATCCGTTTGAAAATTGAGCCATACTGTGTCAACTTCAAACGGATCCGTCCCCATTGACTTACATTGTAAGTCTGGACGGATCCATTTGCCTCCGCACGGCCAGGCGGACACCCGAACGCTGCAAGCAGCGTTCAGGTGTCCGCCTGCTGAGCGGAGCGGAGGCCAAACGGTGCCAGACTGATGCAATCTGAGTGGATCCGCATCCACTCAGAATGCATTAGGGCTGGATGGATCCGTTCGGGCCGCTGGTGAGAGCCTTCAAACGGAACTCACCAGCGGAGCCCCGAACGCAAGTGTAAAAGTAGCCTTAGGAGTATAGAAGGTTCTGAGAGGGTGTGGGAAAAGGGAGAGAGTAGACCAGAGGATATGGGGTTGGAAAATTTTCCCCACCAAATGATGAAAGGACTACTAATAAACAATGCCCAAAAGGAGGAGAGATTAAAAAACACTCCAGGGAAGAAAAAAAGACCTATAGAGGAAGGAGGGGAGGACAAGGAAAACGAAAGTCCGCAGGCCAAGAAACGTCGGGAGAGCAAATAGGGATATACAATTTAAGTTCTTATGAGTTAATGGAGGATGAAAAAAAGAGTCCTAAATAAAGGTCTTAAGTTCGCCCCTACCCATAAGGGCAACAAATTTGAGGTGTATCTAGACATACATCGATATATTAGGAAACTCAACATTTTTAAATAGGAGTCCAAACCACCAGTAAGTACAGGGCCGGCAGAAAAATATTCACATACCACCCTTAAAAACAAATCCAACTTCTACCCCAACAATAGGGACAATGAGTGTATTGAGGCCTTCAAAAGAGGAATAATAAAAGGATTGGAAGGGATACAGGATAATAACAATAAGAAAGGTAACTTTAGCCGGAAAGAGAGAGTGGAAAAAAAAATCTGGAGAAAAACGAAAATATAATAATAAAACCTGCTGACAAGGGTGGGGGTATAGTTGTCCTTGATAAGAGTAGTTATGAGAAAGAAATGGAAAGAGTTTTAGGAGATCAGGTTACTTATAAGATGTTGAAGAAGGATCCTATTAATGAATATAAAAAAAAGAATTAAAAACATTACTTGAGAGAGGGTTGGAAAAAGGAGTTTTAAATAAGGAGTATAATTATCTCCTTAACATTCATCCAATAACACCATTCATTTATTACCTGCCTAAAGTTCATAAGGATCCGATAAACCCACCTGGGAGACCCATTGTCACCAGCAGTCTTTCAGAATATGTGGACGTATTTCTCCAGAGATACGTGCCCACTGCACCTTCTTACCTTTAAAGATACAGGTCATGTTCTGAAGGAGTTGGGTACAGTCACAGATGATGTGCATCTGATGACAGCAGATGTCACATAGCTGTTTGCTATAATTCCAAATGATAAGGGATTGGAGGCAGTGAAGTTTTTTATGGACAAGGATGAGCATATGGAAAAGGATAAGAAGGAGTTTATTTTAAAATGTATAGACTATTGTTTGACCATAATTATTTTTGGTATTGTGATTCTTTCTATTTACAGACATCTGGAGTGGCAATGGGTGCGAAATTCGCACCCAGTTTTGCCAATCTTTTTATGTCTTATTGGGAAAAAAAATTCATTACCCCACTTATACAAAAAGAAGGCGCAGGAGGGATGTTGATTCTATGGAAAAGATACATCGATTGCCTGTGCATTTGGAAGGGTGATGAGTCCTCTCATGTGTTTTTATAAGGCATATTAACAGTAACCATTGTAATATTAAGTTCACTGAGGATACTAGCAAGGTCAAGGTTAATTTCCTTGATCTGGAAATATCGATATTTCCGTGTATATTTTTCGTGTATAGCAACCCAAACTTTTTTTTTAAACCCACAGATAGGAATGGGTATATTGACGCAACTAGCTGTCACTATAGCCCATGGTTACAAAAGGTCCCTAAGGGTCAGTTCCAGCGCATTAAAAGAAATTGTTCCCATCAGGAAGATTATGAGGTACAGAGTACTGTCATTTTAAATAGGTTCAGAGAAAAGGGGTATCATGAGGAGTTGCTAGAAGAACAGAGAAGGGCAATTGGCGAGAACAATATTGCTAAAAAGGATAATAGAAATAAAAATACTGACAAATGCAAATGGGCGTTTAACACCACGTATTCAGCCCTATGTCCCAGGATTAAACAAATAATCCAGAGTAATTGGAGAGTCCTGATAAATGATGCGGTCATTGGCACAATGATTCCGGAGAAACCACCGTTTATCTTCAGAAGGGCCCCTATGGTATGCATTAAAATAGTACAGGGGTGTTTGAAGAAAAAGACTAAGGCTACCACCAAGAATAATTTAGTGTGGTGTGGTTTTTGTTCCGGCTGCAAAAATAGATTGTTGGCAGATAAGAAATACAGGACACAAAATCTTATATTTTCGTGTTCCAGCCAAAAAGAAACAAAAGTGAGAGGACACCTATCTTGTGAGTCTGCAGAGGTAATTTATGTGCTAGAGTGCCCCTGCAGGTAACAATATGTGGGTAGAACCCTTAGGAAACCTACAATTAGAATTAGTGAACATATTGGAAACATAAGAAGAGGTCTTGAAACCCATAGCGTATCCGCACATTTAAAAAAAGTTCACCGAAAAAAATCCTGCAGGACTGAGATTTGTGGGGGTTGAACACGTACACAAGAACTGGAGAGGTGGGGATGCGGTGAAACAAATAAGAGGGAAGCACAGTGGATTTATGAATTAAATACGCTACATCCCAAAGGCCTCAACAGTGAATGGGACATGAAAGCTGTCAGTATGGATTAATATAACAACATGACATTAGGTTACCAGTATAGTATTCATAGGCTTCTTCCTTGAATGGTAGAGGGTGGGATAATAGATGGTATAAGGTAATGGGGATATATTAGGTGCTTTTAGGTAGCTGTAGGGGTTTTAGATTTCCATGTCCTTCATATATATATTTTAATATTCACACACGGCAAGTCATTGTACTGCCCACCGCCCGAACCTGAAGATTGGTATGCACTCTAGGTTCAGGGCACCAACTGGCGGATCTGCGATCATGCTGTCGCCTTAGGGCATGTGTATATGCCACGCGATGCCAGTGTGTTTTTGTGCTAGTGAGTAGTGACAGAGTGATTTCTGCATTTATATTAAGTGTTTGAATATATGTCGCGTATTTTATTTTTATTTTTATATATGAGAACATTATGAGATTTTGTACTAACTTTTATTCTGGAAACCGGAAATGACATAGTACCCTATGCTCATGAGAGCAGAGTTCGGGTGTATTTGTTTGAGACGCCCCAGACAAAGCGAAGGCGAAATCCGGGTCGGGCAAGTTTACACGCTATATGCAGGTTGTTTTATTGTAAGTACAATAAATTATACCTTTTAAAAAAGATTTGGGTATTGCACTATGATCTGTTCCTCTTGAAGGAAGTCGCTTTTCTGGTTGGTATCAAGACCATATACCGGGGATGCATCTGTGAAGCTGCGAAATCTCTGTGAAGACTTCCTGTTTGTGAAACACTCCCCATTCAAGTTTAGCGCGGACCCATATGTATGTACTCTTTTGGATTTTATTGGAGAAGGGACTTACTCCGACTTTTTGGGTCTGCTGTTCATTTATTCCTGGTATCACACAGAAACTTTTTATTTGTGTCATAGGGGAGGGGGTCATAGGGGGCAGTATAAGTGGTATACAGACCATGTGGTACCATGTTCCTCTCCGTTGGTGGCAGGTAGTGACGTATCGTGCGGCTATTTGCATGGTTGTTTCCTTTTTGCCCAGACTCTGACCAGTGGTTTTAGTTTGTAAAGTTGCCTTTTGATGGCATAAAAGGTTCTGCAGGCTTTTTCTTTCAGGGCCTCTACTGCTGGAGGTTTTATTTACAGTCAGGTCCATAAATATTGGGACATCAAAACAATGGATTTGAAGTGAAACGAACAAGATGTGCTTTAACTGCAGACTGTCAGCTTTAATTTGAGATTTACATCAATATCAGGTGAACGGTGTTGGAATTACAACAGTTTGCATATGTGCCTCCCACTTGTTAAGGGACCAAAAGTAATGGGACAGAATAATAATCATAAATCAAACTTTCACTTTTTAAATCCTTTGTAGTCAATTACAGCCTGAAGTCTGGAACGCATAGACATCACCAGATGCTGGGTTTCATCCCTCATGATGCTCTGACAGTCCTCTACTGCAACTGTCTTCAGTTCCTGCTTGTTCTTGGGGCATTTTCCCTTCAGTTTTGTCTTCAGCAAGTGAAATGCATGCTCAGTCAGATTCAAGTCAGGTGATTGACTTGGCCATTGCATAACATTCCACTTTTTCCCTTAAAAAACTCTTTGGTTGCTTTTGCAGTATGCTTTGGGTCATTGTCCATCTGCACTGTGAAGCACCGTCCAATGAGTTCTGAAGCATTTGGCTGAATATGAGCAGATAGTATTGCCCGAAACACTTCAGAATTCATCCTGCTGCTTTTGTCAGCAGTCACATCATCAATAAATACAAGAGAACCAGTTCCATTGGCAGCCATACATGCCCACGCCATGACATTACCACCACCATGCTTTACTGATGAGGTGGTATGCTTAGGATCATGAGCAATTCCTTTATTTTCCAATTCCATACTCTTCTCTTCCCATCACTCTGGTACAAGTTTATCTTGGTCTCATCTGTCCATAGGATGTTTTTCCAGAACTGAAGGCTTTTTTAGATGTCGTTTGGCAAACTCTAATCTGGCCTTCCCTTTTTTTAAAGCTCACCAATGGTTTACATCTTGTGGTGAACCCCTCTGTATTCACTCTGGTCTTCTCTTGGTTGTTGACTTTGCCACACATACACCTACCTCCTGGAGAGTGTTCTTGATCTGGCCAACTGTTGTGAAGGGTGTTTTCTTCACCATGGAAATAATTCTTCGGTCATCCACCACAGTTGTTTTCCGTGGTCTTCCAGGTCTTTTGGTGTTGCTGAGATCACCGATGCATTCCTTCTTTTTAACCCTCCTCTTCTGTTAGGGTCAGAACCGACCCGTTTTCAGGTTTTGAATGTCTATAAGTATCACATAAATTTATTTATTGCATCAAGACTTTTTTTACTTCGTCAGGAACCTCTATTTAAACAATGTAATAGAAAAAGAATCCTTTTCACTAAATTATAAAATACTGTGGTAAAAATAAAGACGTTTATGGTGTTAGGGTCAATTCTGACCCAGTTATAATATAGGATTATAGGACACTAATAAGTGCCAAAACTGAAATCGTAAACACTCTCTCTGCTTAGTAACACCGACAGCCAATCGCCTCTCAACCCTGTGAGCTGTAGTTAGGGAGGGGCCCATCTCTTTGCCTGCTTGTCTGCTTCTCTAAATAAAGTAAAGAAACATAGGACCAATACATTTCAGAGTTGCTGACTTGCAGAGTAATCATCTCCAATATGCAGCATGCAAGAGTGAGAAGATTTACAGAAAGCCAAATACTGGATTATATCTTGGATGAAAATGAGGCAGAGGACACAGAGCAGCATAGCGATATGGATGAGCAGGTTTCTGAGGCAGAAGATGAAGTAGAGTATCAACCAGAATACACAGACACATCTGAGTCTGAGGAGGCCACCAGTGCTGAACCTGCTGTTCCTGCTGAAACATTCAAATCCAAAAGTGGTAAGATCTGTTGGAGTTCAGAACCTCCTGACTTACATGGCAGGGCAGCTGCTGCAGATGTAATCAAAATGACCCCTGGGATCACAAGGTTTGCTGTGACGAGAGTAAGTGACATCAAAACATGTTTTGAACTGTACATGCCATTGTCACTAAAAAAAAGTGATCATTGCAATGACAAACCTTGAAGGAAAAAAAGTCCATGGCAACATGTGGGATGACATAAACGAGGAATGCCTAGATGCTTATATTGGTGTTCTTCTTCTTGCTGGAGTGTACAGATCCTATAATGAGGCCACTGATAGTCTCTGGGACAAGTCAAGAGGCAGATATATCTTCCCAGCAACAATGTCACTTCACACCTTTCGAATGATATCAAGAGTTATCAGATTTGACAACAGAGATACTAGAGCAAAATCTGACAAGCTTGCTCCCATACGGGATGTCTGGGAGAAATGGGTTCCTCAGCAACATACTGGTGACATAACCTTTTATTTACTTATAATATTCTATTGAGGTTTATTTTGACATTTTTTTAAATTTGAAAATGAGAGGTATGCTATCAAAAGAAAGGTCTAAGGGGTCACACCAAAAATATTGAAACCAATCTTTTCAAGGATAAAGAAGCCTAACAAGGTAACCAAGAGGTAAGAAACAAATTGGATGATAAATAATTGTTCAGAGGGTATTTTATGGCTGATTTAAGACATGGGTCAAAACCGACCCGTCAACATCATGGATAGTAACAGAAAGCTAACATAAGAGGAGGTTTAAGAATGTTCCAAACAGTAGTTTTGGCCACGCCTAATGTTTTTGCTATCTCTCTGATGGGATTGTTGTTTTTTTCAGCCTAATGATGGCTTGCTTCACTGATGGTGGCAGCTCTTTGGATCTCATCTTGAGAGTTGACAGCAACAGATTCCAAATGCAAATAGCATACTTGAAATGAACTGTGGACCTTTTATCTGATCTTTTGTAATTGGGATAATGAGGGAATAACACACACCTGGCCATGGAACAGCTGAGAAGACAATTGTTCCATTACTTTTGGTCCATTAACAAGTGGGAGGCACATATGCAAACTGTTGTAATTCCTACACCGTTCACCTGATTTGGATGTATATACCCTTAAATTAAAGCTGGCAGTCTGCACTTAAAGGGAGTCTGTCACCACATTTGACCATATTAGACAGATCCTATAGCGTTATATGTGCCACCCAGCAGTTAAAAACGGTACCTTTGTTGCATATAACCGAGTCTTCTTTCTGCCAAAAATGAACTTTGAAGATTATGTAAATGAGCCCTCTCAAGTGCCCAGGGCTGTGTCTCAATATTCCGAGCCCAAGACCGAACCTCCCCAACGGCTCATAACCCTGCCCTCCGTGTGCCTGTGCCCGCCCGTTTACTCCCCTCGCCTTTTCCATTGCGGCTGCGCGGACAAATTCGTAGCCGGCGCATGCGCAGTAGGTATTGCGATGCCCTTCCAGGACCAGGCATCGCATTGCGCATGCGCCAGCTACGAGTACTCGTAGCTGGCGCATGCGCAATGCGATGCCCGGTCCTGGCAGGGTGGCACATGCCCTGGGCACTTGAGAGGGCTCATTTACATAATCTTCAAAGTTCATTTTTGGCAGAAAGAAGACTCGGTTATATGCAACAAAGGTACCGTTTTTAACTGCTGGGTGGCACATATAACGCTATAGGATCTGTCTAATATGGTCAAATGTGGTGACAGACTCCCTTTAAAGCACTGTAGATTCTTCCTCTGGAACACCATCACTTTTGTCTTTGGGTTGATGGGCAGTGCCCATGTGGTGCAGAAACTCTCCAGTACTGCCAGGCTATCCTGTACGCCCCTCTTTGTTGGGGAGAGCAGCAGGAGGTCATCTGCATACAGCAGGAACTTCGCCTCACGGTCATGCAGGAAGAGGTCTGGTGCTGATGAGGATTCCAGGGCTGCAGCCAGTTGGTTAGTGTATATCTTAAGAGCGTTGGGCTCAGACTGCAGCCCTGCCTGACTCTTTGACCCCGTTTGAAGAACGCGCTTCTCTTCCCATCCACTTTCACACTGCATTGGTTCCCGGTATATGCGCTCTTGATGACATTGTAGGTTCTTCATTCTGTTTCGCTTTCTAAGAGTTTTAGCAAAAGGCCTGGGTGCCACACAGAGTCAAACACCTTTTTAAAATACACAAAGCAAGTGTGTATTTTGCTGCGTGAGCTGTGGTCATGGGTATTGATGAGGCTGTGCAGTGTGTAGATGTGGTGTGGTGGTTTGGCATGAACCCAGCTTGGCTTTTGCTGAGTATGTCCTGCTGTGTGAGGAAGGAAAGGATCCTTTTATTGATGATGCTGTTAACCACCTCCGGACCGCCTAACACAGATGTGCGGTCCGGAGGTGGAGCTCTGCGCAGAGTCACGCATATATGCGTCATCTCGCGAGAGCCGGGATTTCCTGTGAACGCGCGCTCACAGGAACGGAAGGTAAGCGAGTGGATCTCCAGCCTGCCAGCGGCGATCGATCGCTGGCAGGCTGGAGATGTGATTTTTTTTAACCCCTAACAGGTATATTAGACGCTGTTTTGATAACAGCGTCTAATATACCTGCTACCTGGTCCTCTGGTGGTCCCTTTTGTTTGGATCGACCACCAGAGGACACAGGTAGCTCAGTAAAGTAGCACCAAACACTACACTACACTACACCCCCCCCCCTGTCACTTATTAACCCCTTATGAACCACTGATCACCCCATATAGACTCCCTGATCACCCCCCTGTCATTGATCACCCCCCTGTCAGGCTCCATTCAGACATCCGTATGATTTTTAGGGATCCACTGATACATGGATCGGATCCGCAAAACACATGCGGATGTCTGAATGGAGCCTTACAGGGGGGTGATCGATGACAAGGGGGTGATCACGCATATAGACTTCCTGATCACCCCCGTCATTGATCACCACCCTGTCATTGATCACCCCCCTGTAAGGCTCCATTCAGACGTCCGTATGATTTTTACGGATCCACTGATACATGGATCGGATCCGCAAAACACATGCGGACGTCTGAATGGAGCCTTACGGGGGGGTGATCAATGACAGAGGGGTGCTCACCTATATAGACTCCCTGATCACCTCCATCATTGATCACCCCCCCTGTAAGGCTCCATTCAGACGTCCGCATGTGTTTTGCGGATCCGATCCATGTATCCGTGGATCAGTAAAAAATCATACGAACGTCTGAATGGAGCCTTACAGGGGGGTGATCAATGACAGGGGGGTGATCACCCCATATAGACTCCCTGATCACCCCCCTGTCATTGATCACCCCCTGTAAGGCTCCATTCAGACATTTTTTGGGGCACAAGTTAGCTGAAATTTTTTGTTTGTTTTTGTTTTTTCTTACTAAGTCTCATATTCCACTAACTTGTGTCAAAAAATAAAATCTCACATGAACTCGCCATACCTCTCACGGAATCCAAATGCGTAAAAATTTTTAGACATTTATATTCCAGACTTCTCACGCTTTAGGGCCCCTAAAATGCCAGGGCAGTATAAATACCCCACATGTGACCCCACTTCGGAAAGAAGACACCCCAAGGTATTCCATGAGGGGCATATTGAGTCCATGAAAGATTGAAATTTTTGTCCCAAGTTAGCGGAAAGGGAGACTTTGTGAGAAAATACAAAAAAAACTATTTCCGCTAACTTGTGCCAAAAAAAATAAAAAATTCTAGGAACTCGCCATGCCCCTCACGGAATACCTTGGGGTGTCTTCTTTCCAAAATGGGGTCACATGTGGGGTATTTATACTGCCCTGGCATGTTAGGGGCCCGAAAGCGTGAGAAGAATTCTGGGATCCAAATGTCTAAAAATGCCCTCCTAAAAGGAATTTGGGCCGCTTTGCGCATCTAGGCTGCAAAAAAGTGTCACACATGTGGTATCGCCGTACTCAGGAGAAGTTGGGGAATGTGTTTTGGGGTGTCATTTTACGTATACCCATGCTGGGTGAGATAAATATCTTGGTCAAATGCCAACTTTGTATAAAAAAAATTAAAAAGTTGTCTTTTGCCAAGATATTTCTCTCACCCAGCATGGGTATATGTAAAATGACATCCCAAAACACATTCCCCAACTTCTCCTGAGTAAGGCGATACCAGATGTGTGACACTTTATTGCAGCCTAGGTGGGCAAAGGGGCACACATTCCAAAGAGCACCTTTCGGATTTCGCAGGCCATTTTTTACACATTTTGATTGCAAAGTACTTCTCACACATTTGGGCCCCTAAATTGCCAGGGCAGTATAACTACGCCACAAGTGACCCCATTTTGGAAAGAAGACACCCCAAGGTATTCCGTGAGGGGCATGGCGAGTTCCTAGAATTTTTTATTTTTTGTCGCAAGTTAGTGGAATAACTGAAGACACCATTAATCCTGACCACATATGGTTATCTACAGTCCTATTTTAGTGAATTTGAGCTACCGGTCAGTGCCCCACCGATCACACATCAATGGTCCAAGTATGCGAGTTTGTATATCTTGGCAAGAATATCAACTATTACTTCATTTTTTCAGCATGCAATCTGCTGGGGGAGAATGGGGTGTCAGTACTTTGTGGGTCAGTTCTTTATTTAGAAGGTGCTTGGCCATCTGCCAGATCTAGTAATATGGGCAAGTGGTATACTGTTTGTAACTGTGAGAGTTGTACTTCATGGAAGCCTTATGGCAATTATTATGTGTGCATTTATAATACATAGCATCCACCCCCTTTTGGATGATAGGTGCTAGTGTACATTAGGCATTTTGCACCTTTGAGACCTCCCTATAACAATTTGGTCCACATCCTGCTGGGAACTGGATGTTTTTACCTGATGTTTTTCACAGATATGTTGTAAATTTCATCTCGTTTCTAGTGATTTAAATATAGGCCTCAATGCATGTTTCGGGGGGGGGGGGGAAACAAAAAAACTTTGAAGGGGTTGTCAGTTTTTTATTTACTAAAGTGATATTGCAGTGCACTGCTCTGTCATCTTCTTGAGCAGCAGCCAGTGACCTATTGTTTGGCTGTAGCAGTGATGTCTTGTATACCGCTGCAGCCAAACACTGGCCTGAGTAGTCTATGGTATGGGACTGCTGAGCCCAGTGATTTGCTCCAGCGGGCATAGAGCTGCACCACTTCTCATCATTTTAATGTTGATACCATGTAATAAGTCGCACAATATGAAAAGTGATATGATTTAGTTTTTTAATAAGTTATTGATAGTGTCTATGTAAAACACAGTCTTTTACAACTGGATTATTATTGGGACTTTTTATCATTGCTGTGATCACCACAAGCTGGTCTAGTGAAGCCAGAAGAGACATTGAACAGATGAATTGGCCTTTACTGGTCCCATTGATACTGTAACCAGTTGCTGCATCTTATGTTAATGTAACCTGTATAGACATTAAGTCGATTATTAAGAGACTCATGATGGTCAGAATTGCTGCAGCTGGATTGCCCGAGTACACGTGACTTACGTTCCAGTCCTGCAATGCCACAGGGGCTTTATGAACGCCAGACGTTTGGTTCAAGGTACAATTTATACTTATTTATTAACTGATGTTTTCTTTCCATAGGCTGAATTAGAAGCGAAGAAGGCCAAAATGAAGGGAACGCTGATTGACAACCAGTTCAAATAGGAAAGATAGACTGTTTGAAAGTGATTTAGAAGGACCTGCCAGCCATCACATATTGCTTACTCGCAGCATGACAGGTGCATGTGGCAGGTATAGCCACCGTCTAGCATGTCTCAATGGAGTATGCCGTCCCAGATGACTGAAGCTGTTATCTGTATAAAATGGACCAGAAAATATTTCTGAGCCTTTGAATTCTCTCCATTTTTTGATGGATGAAGCAGCTATTTAACTTTTTTTTTATATATATATATATTACCATGGACTTTAAATTCTCTATTTTCACAAATTGTATGTCTCTTGTTTGCCTTTTTTTTTTTTTTTTAGTACCTTTAGCTTCCTTGGATTCCCTGGGCTCTGCTGAGAAAGGTATTACTTCAGCATGGGTACAGGTCATGCCATCAATAAACCTTGGCAGGAGTATAAATTCTAGAATGTTTTACCCCCTTAAATTTGCATCTATTTTGGGCCCGGAGTATAAAGTTTTTGTATTTTTCCTATGATATAGCTGGATGATGGTTTGTTCTCTTTGCAGGATGTTCTAATTTTAATTGCACTGTTTTGGGTTGCATATGCGTTTTTGCTGGATCCATCATTGATCAGCAAAAACGCTTCCGTCATGATAATACAACTGTCTGCATCCGTTATGAACTAGTTTTGTAATAGAATATTATATTGATTAATCGTTGGATACTCTAATAACAAAAAACTAATTAAAATAACTTTTTTCTTTATAAAAAAATTTATAAAAAAAATGGTGTCAAATTACTCTATTCAATCCAGTAATCGTTTCAGCCCTATTATGAATGGATCCGGATTTATTATGGCCATGACTGATCCTTCACAAAAACCATTGTAAGTCATCGGGGATAGAATATATTTTTTTTTTCCCATCACCATTGATTTGCATAGATTTTTCTGTCCAAACTGGACAAAAAAACGCAGCTTGCAGTGTTTTTCTGTCCGCGGTGGGAACGCAAACAAATAGAACAGAATGCATTCTAGTACGTTCAGTTTTGTCCCCATTTACAATGAATGCGGACAAAACTGAAGCGTTTTATTCTACTATTGAGATCCTATGACTGATCTCAATAGTGGAAAGGGAAAGCGCAGGTGTGAAAGTAGCCTTACATAGTTGTTAAGGTTGGAAAAAGACAAAAGTCCATCTGAAATCCTGCTATATTGATCCATGGAACAAATCCTTGGATCAATGTCTATCTTCCTTTTTAAGGAGGGGCCAAAGGGAAAGGGTGTGTAGACCATAGATCTCTGTACATCGTATTAAGCTTCAATATTATTTTGAAAAAAAAAGTAATGTAACCCTTTTTTGAAGCCATATACTGTATTTGCTGTAACCAGCTCCTGTGACAGGCTATTCCCGAGATTCACAGCCCGTACTGAAAAGAATGCTCGTCGTCTCTTATGACTGAATCTTTTTTTCTCCAGGTGTAGACGGTGGCCCCTTGTTTTTTAAGGGATTTAACACAGTCTGGCTTCTCTTTTTGTTTGGTCTGTTTATATATTTGTACAGGTTAAGCATGTCCCACCTTAATGTCTTTTTTTCAATACTAAACAAATTCATTTTTTTTCATTTTTGCTCATATCTGAGATCTTCCAGGCCTTTATTAGTTTAGTTGCTCTCCTTTGCACGTTTTCAAACTCCAAAGCATCCTTTTTATGAGCTGGTGCTCAGAACTGAATTGCATATTCCAGGTAAGGCTGTACCAAAGCTTTGTATAGTGCAAACATTACATCCCTGTCCTGAGAGGCCATACATCTTTTACTACAAGAAAAAAGTTTGTTGGACTTAGAGGCAGCCGACTGGCATTACATGCTTAAGCAAAACTTCGTGGCACTCTGCCGTCCGTTTGTCGATGGAAGTCGGGTTCCCACCCCGTTTCAACAATAACATAAGAACTCCAGCAATGAATACAACTAGACAAAGAAATACCATACAGTGGCCGCACATCAAAAAAGTAAGCAATTTATTGAAATACAAAGGTTAAAAACAACATTTACATGGGGCAAACCCCAAGGATGGTACAATGGAAGTATGGCAATGATTATATATGTGTGTGGTAGTGTCCCACAGGGAGAGCAATACATGAACAGATAAACAGTCAAATCCCTGCAAAAAATATCCCTCAATCCTGTAGTGGAAACACAAACATGGTGGTAACACACAAAGCATACAAAACCCATCCAAGAGGAGTGCACTCAAGCCTAACGCGTATCGCTAGTGCCTGGACTAGCTTCCTCAGAGGTCCATGTCCATTTTAATCCTAGGAACTCATCCTATATAATCAGTATAATCAGATATTTAATTAAGTAAATATAAATCAGCTGTGGTCATACCTGTTAAAAAGCTATCATTGGGTAAGGGGGCCAGAGGGAAAACAGCCGATGAGTCTCGCCTAGATGTGTCCCAGTGCATGGTCCACGCACACCTGCAGGCGCCAGCAAAGCCGGCGTGTTGACGAAGCAGGTGCGCATGCGCAAGATGGCTCCCGGAACAGACACCAGCGCCACGATGCGTTCCAAACAGCGGAAGCGCAGTGAGGCGTCCGACGTCATATCCACGAGCCACATCGCAGCTGAGTCCCAATGGAGCGCAGAATGTAAATAAAGACAAGCGCAGCAAAACTGAATATTAATACAGAGAGTACACATTATTGAACATGATTAATTCCATGATTGTTGCATGCCATACTAAATACATATATCTACATAATAATACAATTAAAATACAGTACATTTGCGGATCCACTTCCAATTCCATGATTGTTATATACCACAATAAATATATATATGTATAATAATACGGTAACGGTACATTTGCGGATATCGTGTAACCCCAAACACACAATTCATGTCCAATAAACAGTATAATTCATAAATCCTAAAAATATATATCCTCACATGCATGATTAAAAAAAGGATCACAATTTGTATCTATAATGTCCATTGACATAATATAATCCAATAAAGTGCCGAGTCAGTGCTTTCTCGTAGAAAAAATATATATGTAATAATATATAGATAAAATGAACCATGCTAAAAAAGTGAAAAAAAGGGAAGAAATAGTCAATTTGTTACAGTACATGTTACAAAGATCATCTTCAATATTAATGTTTCACCCATGCATAAAATTATAATAAATACAAAAATAAAAAGTATATGTTAAAGAATAAATGTAATAAACCTTAAATAAATAACACCTAAAAACCCATCAATAATCACTCTGCATGATGGATATACAAAGATTATCTATATTATAGATAGTTTTTATCTCATAGTAAAGAAGTGATCGCATATACATTCTGAAAACCAGAGGGTGTGGACCATGCACCGGGACAAGTGGCCAGAAGAACGCAGGCGCATATATAAGGAAGAGAGCAAACCAAGGACACTTATAAGTGGACAATAAATACATTTCTCAAATAGAGATTGTTAGGTCCTAATATTTATGCATCAAAACCAATCTCAAGCAATACATACACCAGCAGGTGTGAGCCACAACATACAGATAGAAATATATAATTTGAACAAAGGCCAGGTTAGCCACCCAAAAAAAGGGAGGGCGTAGGGTGGACCAAAAAAGGGGGGGGGGGAGAGTAAAAAAGGGGGGAGTGTATTTACTGGGGGGGGGGGAGGGGGTGTTAGTTTATTGGGGGGGGTTGTGTTTTTATGCAAAATTCATGGCCCGGGGTCATTGGAGTCACACAAAAAGAATCATACCGAGTCGAATGATCCGAGGTCAGTGAAAGTGCTAAAGATACCATTTTAATAAGTCATCCCTGTATTTATAATCAGAGACGAAAAGATCCAGAAAGGGGAGATCCGTGATGCGGTGAATCCTGTATCCCAGTGAACATCAATCCTGTGATCCTAAATATAAAGATACAATAAGTGTATATTATTGTGAAAAAAAGGGAGGAAAAACAAACAAAGTGATACATAGGCCCATAGAATTAAAGAATGGGTCTACATATAGAAACCAGTGAAAGTGAGTTCCTCATTGAGCCCCCTGGCGATTGTGAACCAAGGTTGAATATCCACCTTGCTTCAGAACGGAGCAAACACCTGGAGATGTGTGTACCCCTGATGTTGCCCCGGATCAAATCCAATCCCACCACCCGTAGATCGGCGTACCTGCCATTGTGGTAATCCAAGAAATGAGCTGCCACTGATGTAAGTGGTTTTTCACCCTTGCTTCTATCTCTTGCTGCCAGCCGAATATTTGATGTATGTTGTTTGACTCTCTTCCTCAATTCCTGCATAGTCTGGCCACATAAATCTTCTCACAGGGGCAATAAAGGGCATATACTACGTTCCTAGAATGGCAGTTAATGTAATGTTTTAAATGCAATCTGGAATTGTCTCCGTGAGAAAAAGTGTTGGAATTCAACATAAATTGACATATGTTGCAATTCCCACAGGAATATGTACCTTAGAGAGTAACACCTCTGCCCGTAGATGTAACCGGGCGTTGAAAATGACTGCATACTAGCGTATCTTTTAAGTTGGTTGCCCTTCGTGCTATAATCTTGGGCTTGTCATCAACGTGTGCCGCCAATTTACCATCCGATTTGAAGTAGAAACCAATGGGTATTCAAAATTTTATAAAGATCCGACCATTGATTATTGTATTTAGTAATCAGCCGTACCTTACTATCCCTTGGTTTAGGCCTGGGTGCAAATAGGTCCTCACATGTAGATTCGTTCGCATTTTCAAACGCCCGTGATATGACTTTTTTGGGGTAGCCCCTTTCGTGCAGTCTCGTTGATAAATCTTCTGAGGCCACCTTAAAGTCACACATTTCCGTGCAGTTGCGTCGTAGCCGCAGGAACTGGCCCCTGGGTATGCCCGTCTTCAGATGTTTGGGATGGAAACTTGAAAAATGCTGTATATTATTGGTTGCTGTGTGTTTTCGAAAAAGAGATGTCACTAAACTACCATCATTTACCTTGATTTTAAGATCCAGGAAATCAACCTTTAGAGTCCGAGATTTTAGATGTCAAAGTTATGTTGTATTGATTGTTGTTGAGTTGATTGATAAAGTCTTCACATTTTTGTCTTGAGCCCTGCCAGAAAAACAAAATATTGTCTATAAAACGATACCAACCCACCACATGGCCCCTAAAGCTGTCCAATGGGTACACCCGTGTGGCCTCCCACCAACCTAAAAATAGGTTGGCATAGGAGGGCGCACAGCGTGCCCCCATGGCCATGCCCGAGACCTGCCTGTAAAAAGTACGGTCGAAAACAAAATAATTATGTGAGAGGACAAATTCCAATAAACTCACCAGGAAAGTGTGGTGGGCTGGATCGCCTGCAGTGCCACAGGACAAGAAAAACTCAACAGCAGTGATCCCATGATTATGGGCAATATTGGAGTATAGCGACTCAACATCACATGTGACCAATAAAGTGTCAGGTGGCAAGGTAACATCCTTGAGTTGTTGGATAAGGTGCATGGAATCACGAATGTAAGATTTCAGGCCCAGAACGAACGGCTGTAAAAAGAAATCTAAATAAATAGACGCTTGTTCACAAAGGCCCCCGATCCCAGGCACAACTGGCCGACCTGGTGGATCCTCCAAATTTTTGTGCACCTTGGGCAACATGTAGAATGTTGGTGTGATAGGGCAACTCACCTCCAAAAATTGGAGTTCCCGTTTCGTGATGATTCTCATATCAAAGGCCCTTTTCAGAAGTTGGTCCAATTTTTTCTTGAAAGTAGTTGTGGGATCTGCTGGAATGGGAGTATAAAAGATCTTATTGCCTAACTGCCGTTTGGCCTCATTTAAATATTTACCCGTATCCCACAAAACCACATTCCCACCTTTGTCGGCTTCCTTTATGACAAAGGAGCTGTTTTGTTGCAACTGTTTGATGATAATGGATTCTGTTACGGCCATGTTTCGTCCCCTGGTGGTATTTTTTTGAAGTTTCCGGATTTCTTGGAGGACAGCTTGAAAAAACAAATTAATCTTAGGAAAGAGACTCAATGATGGTGTGATTGTGGATGGTTTTGATAAACAAAAGGGTCTCCTACCTAGGTCACTCTCACTCTCCTTTAATAGATCCTTTAAGTCAAGAAAGACACCACGTTCATTCTCCATTAGTTCTGTCACCAGTGTGGGTTGAGCATAAAGTAACTTGAAACATAACTGTCTACAAAATAAATAAACATCTTTCACAAACTCAAACTTATCCAATGTATTCATAGGAGAGAAGGACAGTCCCTTTTGTAGGACAAGTCTTTCTTGCTCAGATAGTATATGGGAGGAAAGATTTATGACCTGTAGTGACCCGCTAACCTGTGAATGAATAGTTTCTACATCCGTTTCTTGTATGGTACTGATTGTTGCCCCTGCATAATTGAGGTCCCTTTCTTCTGGGATTTTCGTAGTCCCCTCCGAGTTCGCGGTCTTCGCTGTTTTTGGATAAAATATCCGCATCACTGGTCGTACCAGGGGTCACCTGCTTTACAATTGCATTATTTGTTTGATAACCCCGAGGGGGTGCCCGTGTGTTACCACTATGTTTCCACCTAAAAGCCTGTTTCCTCTCAAAATCACTTTTGTCACGTTGGAATTTCGTTTTTTTACCTATCATAATCTCTTTATCAAAACTTTCCAATGTTTCTTTCAGTCTCACCTGAAATGACGCAACCTTCTCCTTGTCATGCTGACCCAGTTTAGATTCTAACCCCATAAGCCTTAGTCTAGTCTGTTGTAACAATTCCTTATCGTGTGCAATCAACATGTCCATCAATATTTTAGAACATTGTAGGAGTCCCTGTTCCCAGGTCTCCTTGAATTCCACAGTAACCTCCCGTGCGGGAAATATTTGCACCCTCAAGCCCCTAGGAATAATAGAGCACTTGAGATATTCTTCAAGGCTCTTGATGTTCCACCAAACCCGTGTGTACAGCTTATGGGTGTCAATGATCTCAGACGTTAATGTTCTGAAGTCACCCCCTGTGTCAGTGACCCCATCATCATGGAACAAAGCAGTTGCCTGCGATCATAAACTAAATAACAGCATGTAATGCCATAATATAAGAACTCCAGCAATAGTGTTGCAAAAAAGAAATCTTTTAATAGACATTTGCGGCTGTGTACAATTCATGACGTTTCAGCCATATATTGGCCTTCATCAGACTTCTGCCGCTTTGGGGTAGATATCCAG
This sequence comes from Bufo gargarizans, assembly GCF_014858855.1. Taxonomy (NCBI): domain Eukaryota; kingdom Metazoa; phylum Chordata; class Amphibia; order Anura; family Bufonidae; genus Bufo; species Bufo gargarizans. The sequence goes on along the minus strand of NC_058088.1, from coordinate 127,685,505 downwards.
GATACAAGCGTCTGTGTAAATGTGCAATCGCACTGTCTGGGAGGCGCCTCCCAGACAGTGCGATTGCACATTTACACAGACGCCTGTATCCTGGATATCTACCCCAAAGCGGCAGACGTCTGATGAAGGCCAATATATGTCCGAAACGTCATGAATTGTACACAGCCGCAAATGTCTATTAAAAGATTCCTTTTTTGCAACACTATTGCTGGAGTTCTTATATTATGGCATTACATGCTGTTATTTAGTTTATGATCTACTAATACTCCCAGATCCTTCCGAGCAAGTGACTCTCCCAGTTGCATACTTTTACATTTATCTATATTGAACCTCATTTGCCAAGTGGAGGCCCAAACAGTAAGTTTGTCCAAGCCAGCATGTATCTTATTAACATCTACCATAGACTGTACTATATTACAAAGTTTGGTGTCATCTGAAAAAATAGAATTAGTACCATTAATCCCATTGTCTGTCATTAATGATTAAGTTAAATAATAGAGGACCCAGCACAGAACCTTTGGGTACACCACTTATAACTGGAGACCATTCAGAGTAGAAATCAGTGACCGCAATGCTTTATAGCCAATTTTCAATTCAGTTACAAATTATATATTTTCCCCTCACCCATGACGGCACCCTGTGCGACTCAGGACCTCCCATCAGGACAGGAAACCTGAGAAGATAAAAAGGACACACCTCCACCCAACACCAGTTCAGGTTTCCTGTCCTCCGGATGGGAGATCCTGAGAAGCAGCTCAAGTCACTGCTTGAAGACGTACCTCCAAGACACCGGAGCTGGCGAAGGTCTGTGGCTGTATGCCGTAGGAAGTCCTATCCCTGGGGAGCGGTAGTTCTGTGGCCGTGCCGGAAGCCGCTCCCCATAAGTCTGCCTGCGCCTGCCCTCTCTCCGGCCCTGCGGGGAGCCGCTGTGGCTGTGTTCAGGCGGCTCCCCATGCTCTTCCTCGCTCTCCCCAGTTCCAAGATGGCGCCCGCGCGTCCGTGTGCTTATGCGCATGCGCGGGGCCGTCTCCTGAAGATGCCGGGGGGGGGGGGGGGATTGGGGCGGAGCTTTGCCCGTGCAGGACCCGGAAGTAGAGGCCGGAGCGCGTCTTTTAAAATACTAATACGGCGGCAGGTTCAGGCAGCCAGCTTGGGCACAATTTGGATGTGCCGTGTAGCGATCCTGGTTGCATCATGTCGGAGCCTACAGAAGGACGCGCTGAACCCCAGGAACCCTTGAGGCCTGCAAGTCCGGTATTGGTCTGAGGATGGGGAAAAAAGGAAAAAGCTTCAATGGGTGAGAGCGTTCCTTTTTATTTCTAATGTGGTGTTCATATGATTGTCTCCTTTTAGATCCCTAAGCCACCTAAAAAATCGTCTTCCAAGACAAAACACAAGGAATGTGCGGAATGTTAAACGTCCCGATCTGCATCTTATCAGAAGGCGTTATGCTCAGCGTGTATAGATAAACTGGTAGCAGAGCAATCGCAGACCCTTACTAAGTCCATGAAGTCTATTATCAAGGCATCCTTTAAAGCATTCAGTAAAAGCCGTGCCAGGTCCCCAGATAGACCAGGGAGGGATACAGAGTATGACAGTGTTAAGTTGGACTCATCCGACGATGGCGGAGAATCCGGGCAACTATTTGTTAGTAATTCGGACTCTTCGGATGAAGATTATTCAGGAAGATCCTTCTTTTCCCCTGAGGATACGCAGCCGTTACCTAAAAGCGGTCAGAGCAACTATGCAGTTGGAAGACGTTAAGCAGACCAGATCAGTTGCGGACCAGGCCTTTCAGGCATTAGGCCCTAAAAAACATAGGTTCTTCCCTATTCATGAAAACATGCAAGCGATCATTAATAGGGAATGGAAAAATCCTGATAGAACATTTTTCTTACCCTCCTCGGTGAAAAGGAAGTATCCTTATGAAGAAAAAGTTTCCTCCAGCTTAGATAGGGCCCCTACGGTAGATGCTCCAGTCGCTAAGATAGCTAAGAGATCTGCCCTCCCCTTTGATGATCTGGGTTACCTTTCGGACCCGTTAGATAAGAAAGCAGATATTTACCTAAAACGGGCGTGGGAAACTTCCGCTACTTGTCTTAGACCCGCAGTTGCAGCCACTTGGGTATCCCGGTCCTTAAGATTGTGGATTGAACAGCTAGAGGCACATCTTAAAGAGAAGAAGCCTAGGGAGGAAATTCTAGCTTCTCTTCCCACCTTTGCTAAAGCGGCGGATTTTCTAACGGATGCTTCTACGGATGTTATGCGCTTTGCCGCCAAATCCTCAGCTATGACGAATGCGGCAAGAAGAGCCAGGGGTCTAAGGCCAGACTCTGTGCCCTTCCGTGTGAGGGCGATAGATTGTTTGGGTCCTCCCTGGATGACATCTTGGAGAAGGCATCAGACAAGAAAAAAGGTTTTCCGGTCCCTCAGAAGACTCCCTTTTTCCGTAAACCCCAGCAGGGCTTTAGAAAACAGAGGGGTAAGCCATACGATAGGAAGGAAAGGGATAGATTTCGAAGAAAAACTAGCGGCTTCCTTTTTAAATCCCAGGATAGCAAACCAAAGGTCAAGCAATGACACCAGACTCCAGGTTGGGGGAAGACTCTCTGCCTTTCTCCTGGCTTGGGCGAACATCACCCAGAACAAGTGGGTTTTGGGGGGGATAGCGGAGGGATTCAGGTTGGAGTTCCGCTCTTATCCCCAAGTCTTTTTCACCCATACTCCAACTCCAAAGGATCCTCTAAAGTCCACGGTTCTGGAGGGAGAGGTTCAGTTATTGTTGGACAAAGGGGTTGTTTGCCAAGTCCCAAAGAAGGAGGAGGGCAGGGGGTTCTACTCCCCACTCTTTTTAATAAAGAAACCCAACGGTTCTTTTCGGATGATTCTGAACCTAAAACGGCTAAACAAATTCTTGAGATACAAGAAGTTCCGGATGGAAACTATAAAGTCGACCTTAGACCTGTTATACCAAGGTTGCTGGATGGCAAGTATCACATCCCAATTCACTCTTCCTCCCAAAAGTATTTAAGGACGGCTGTTCAAGTAAGGGGCCAACTTCTACACCTGCAATACAGGGCACTTCCGTTTGGGGTCTCTCAAGCCCCGAGAATTTTCACCAAGGTCGTGGCGGAGATGGTGGCATTCCTTCGATCATCTGGGATAGTAGTAGTACCCTATCTGGACGATTTTTTGTTCGTAGCCCAAACAAGGGAGCAGTTACAAACAGAGCTCGTCCTGGTGTGCTCTCTGTTGAAGGATCTGGGGTGGAATATGAATCAGGAGAAGTCTTGTCTAACCCCTTCTCAAATTTGCACCTTTTTAGGAATGCAGCTAGATTCCACGGCTCAGAAGACATTCCTCCCTCAGAAGAAAGTGTCCTCAACAATAGAGCATGTGTGGTTCCTTTTCCGGTCCTTCCGATGTTCCATCAGAGGCGCGATGGCAGTACTGGGGCACCTGACGGCTACAATTCCAGCCGTACCATTCGCACAAATCCACACAAGACCGTTACAGTCGGACATCTTGAAGAATTGGAATGGTTTTCCACAAACACTAGAGGAAAAATTTCATCTCTCCTCCAGAGCAAGGTACTCCCTTCTGTGGTGGACGTCCGAGAAGAACCTCTCGGTAGGAATGCCTTGGTCCTTCATGGAACCCATGCTGATAACGACAGACGCCAGTCCGTGGGGTTGGGGAGCTCATTCAGGGGGAAAATACTGGCAGGGAAGATGGGATTTAAGAACCCGGGGCTGCACGTCAAATTACAAGGAGCTCAAGGCAGTAGAAAGAGTACTAAAGGTGGCAGTTCCAGATGTCTCCAACAGAAAGTTGGTCTTTTACTCAGACAATTCAACAACAGTAGCCTATATAAATCATCAGGGCGGAACAAAAGTACCATCCCTAATCTTCCTCTGCCAGGAAATTTTCAAAATAGCGGAAGACAGGAACCTGGCCTTATCCGCAATACATTTGAAAGGGAAAGAGAATACGGTGGCTGACTTTCTAAGCCGAATAGAGCTCAGTCAGGCAGAGTGGAGTCTGAACGAGGAGATTTTTTCCCAGATTGTAACAAAGTTTGGTACCCCAACTATAGACCTCTTTGCCACCCGGAAGAACAGGAAGACAAAGAGATTCTTCTCCCTAAATTACACAGAGAATCCTACAGCGGTAGACAGTCTGGCTCAGGATTGGAGCCAGGAACTCGGCTATGCCTTCCCACCTATTTCCCTAATTCTGCAGGTTCTGAAGAAAGTGCGGAGGGAGGGAGCCACCATAATCATGGTAGCCCCAAAGTGGCCCAAGAGAGTCTGGTACTCCACCCTCTTAAGTATAGCCAGAAGCCCTCCCTGGGTGATCCCTCCAAGGGAGGATCTACTCTCCCAGGGGCCCGTATGGCATCTCAATCTGGGGATTCTTCAATTGGCAGTATGGAGATTGACAGGGACATCTGGTTGAAGAGAGGGCTTTCTAGCAAAGTTGTTTCCACCCTTCTAGGTAGTAAAAAAACTTCAACAGCTAGGAAGTATAATAGGGTTTGGCATGTCTTTTCTTCCTTTCTAGGTTCTAGCCCTGATCCATTTAGTCCTCCAGAAATCCCTAAGATTTTTGACTTTTTACAAGCAGGGTTAGACAAAGGGCTCAAGGCCTCCACCTTTAAAAGTCCAGGTGTCGGCCTTTGAGCTACTTTTTTGACTTCCAATTAGCATTTAACCCGTGGGTCAAGCGTTTCCTTTCTGCCGCTGCCAGAATCTTTCCTTCTGTTAGACCTCTTTCCCCTCCTTGGGACCTGAACAGGGTCCTGACGGCCCTAACCGATAGACCCTTTGAGCCCTTATTAGAAGTCCCAATTGACATCTTATCCATTAAAATGGCTTTCCTCCTGGCTATTACCTCTGCTAGGAGGATCTCGGAGATCCAGGCCTTCTCGACATATCCGCCCTATACGATCATCCAGGATAACCAAATAGTTATCAGCCCCCTGCCTTCTTTCCTTCCCAAGGTTGTCTCTGATTTTCATAGGAGCCAAGACATTGTGTTGCCTTCCTTTTTTCCTAACCCCTCCAATAGCTTGGAGGAAAAGTTTCATTGCCTGGACGTTAAGAGATGCTTGTTAGTCTACTTAGATGTTACGGCTCCTTGGAGAAAGGATGAGAACCTCCTGGTCCAGTTTTTAGGAGGAAATAAGGGGAAAAAAGCATCCCGCTGGGTTATCGCTAGATGGGTGAAGAAGGCCATAGCTAGAGCTTATATTTCCCTGGGTCTCCCCCCTCCTTCAGGTTTTGGGGCCCATTCTACTAGGGCAGTGTCTACCTCGTGGGCTGAGAGAGCTGATGTATCTTTAGCCCAGATTTGCAGGGCGGCTACCTGGAGCTCCCTGCATACCTTTCTTAAACATTACAGATTACAGCTCCATTCTGATGCCTTTTTTGGGGAAAAAGTCCTTCAGGTAAAACACTCGGTAACACTGAAATGGAAAAAGATCTAGGAATTTTAATAAACAGCAAACTAAGCTGCAAAAAACAGTGTCAGGCAGCTGCTGCCAAGGCCAATAAGATAAAGGGTTGCATTAAAAGGGGCATAGATGCCCGTGATGAGAACATAGTCCTACCACTTTACAAATCATTAGTCAGACCACACATGGAGTACTGTGTACAGTTCTGGGCTCCAGTGAACAAAGCAGACATAGCAGAGCTGGAGAGGGTCCAGAGGAGGGCAACTAAAGTAATAACTGGAATGGGGCAACTACAGTACCCTGAAAGATTATCAAAATTAGGGTTATTCACTTTAGAAAAAAGACTGAGAGGAGATCTAATTAATATGTATAAATATATCAGGGGTCAGTACAGAGATCTATCCCATCATCTATTCATTCCCAGGACAGTGACTGTGACGAGGGGACATCCTCTGTGTCTGGAGGAAAGAAGGTTTGTACACAAACATAGAAGAGAATTCTTTACGGTAAGAGCAGTGAGACTATAGAACTCTCTGCCTGAGGAGGTGGTGATGGTGAGTACAATAAAGGCATTCAAGAGGGGCCTGGATGCATTTCTGGAGCGTAATAATATTACAGGCTATAGCTACTAGAGAGGGGTCGTTGATCCAGGGATTTATTCTGATTGTCGGGAAGGAATTTTTATTCTCCTAAAGTGAGGAAAATTGGCTTCTACCTCAAAGGTTTTTTTTGCCTTCCTCTGGATCAACTTGCAGGATGGCAGGCCGAACTGGATGGACAAATGTCTTTTTTCGGCCTTATGTACTATGTTACTATACTATGTTACCAGGCTGTTGCCCCCCTCTAGGTTCTACTTATAGTTTATCTCGCACAGGGTGCCGTCATGGGTGAGGGGAAAACAACACTGCTTACCGGTAATCGTTTTTCTCGATACCCATGACGGCACCCGATATTTCCCTCCCCATGTAGATATATATAGCATTTTTGCCAGGTCTATATGAAGTAATATAGATATAAGTAAAAAATAAATAAAAATAGGGGGTCTTTAACCCTTTGTCACATCTCTCCGGAGAACAATTTATTTCTTCCACTGGTGTTGGGTGGAGGTGTGTCCTTTTTATCTTCTCAGGTTTCCTGTCCTGATGGGAGGTCCTGAGTCGCACAGGGTGCCGTCATGGGTATCGAGAAAAACGATTAAGCAATGTTGTTTTCTAACCCAATAGACCTCAATTTACCCATTAGGTGTCCGTGCGGGACAGTATTGAATGTCTTAGCAAAGTCCAAAAGCACAATATCCACAGGCTTTTACTCACCTCCTCATAGAAACAAATCAGGTTAGTTTTACAGCTTCTGTCCTTAGTAACTGTTGGTTATCACCTATTAAAAAGTTCCGTAGTAGGCCCTCAAACATTTTTCCCACAATGGATGTTAACCTTACTGGTTTATAATTTCCTGATGAAGACCTAGCACCCTTTTTGAAAATGGGCACCACTTTTGCCTTGCGCCAGTCCCTTAGTACAATGCCTGTCATTAAAGAATCTGTCAATAGTATGAACAGAGGCAAAGCAATAACTGAACTGAGCTCCTTTAGAACTCTAGGGTGTAATCCATCCAGACCCAGGGCCTTGTTCACTTTAATTTTTTCTAGCATATTAAAGACCATATCTACAGTCAGCCACTTACATATGTTATTTGAGGTATTTACACTAGTGGCACCACTCTCATTAGATATCCCCTCTTTTTTGTATTATGTATATAATATTTTTTTATATTATTCTTAATGACCTTCCACCTACCATTTATTTGATCATTGATACCTGCATGGACCACAACAGCTGGGTCATCCCTAGACTCCCAGTAATTTATCCACCTATTCCACCACATGCTGAACCCTGGCACCAGGGAGACCACAAACCATTTGGTTGAGGCAGTCTTGGAGATGGATTATTCTGTCTTCCTGATTACAGAAACCCCTACAACAAGGATGCCCAACCTGTGGCTCTCCAGCTGTTGCAAAGCTACAACTCCCAGCATGCCCAGACTGTCTACAGCTATCGGCCTACAGTAGGGCATGGTGGGAGTTGTAGTTTTACAACAGATGAAGAGCCGCAGGTTGGCCATCCTTGCCCTATAACCATTAACTGTCTAGCCCTACCTGCTCTACCATCCCTAACTATTAGCTGGGCTGTTCTCTTAACTGTTAGGGACAACAGTATCTGCTTGGGCTGCCATTTCTGAAACTGACAACCTTCCATCATCGCCCAACTTGGCAATTTTGCTTGGAAGCACAGAAACAGGTTTGGCCTCTTCCGGGATCCCTTTCTATTACTTGCCTATTCCAGCTGAACCACCACCTGATATCCAACTTCTATATCTACCCCACTAACTGCTTGTTCATTGAGCAGCATGCTCCTCTCAAGATTGTCAATTGCCCTCAGTGTTGCATTTTGCTCTTCCAGATGTCTAACAAGCAATTTCATATGGGCAACATACTCACATCTTTCATAGCGGTATTCACCCTGAAACACCTGCTTCAGTTTTGCATAAATAAGGCAGACTGTGCACTGAAGGAAACCTCCAATATTGCCAGCCATTATCCCAGTTATAAAGATGATTTTAAAAAAAAAGTACACTACTTACAGGATTGTATGGTGTTCACCATCCTTATACATAACATGATACATTTCTTCTGTGGGTAGATATTACTGCAATACCAAATGTGTTTTATGTTTTTTTTTTTATTTCAATGCATTTTTTTGTTTCAATGCATTCTGAGAATCACAACTTTTTTTTTAAAAAATTGGGATAATCTGTAGTTTAGTTTTTTTAGTTTATTTTTGGTGATCACTAGAGGTTAGTGAAGTTATCAAAAATTAGACTTGGACGCTTTCTGAATTTCACCAAGAAATTTGATTATTTATGAATTAATTTACCACAAAGTGCTTTAAATCAGGTCTGTCCCAGACTGCAGTTCAATTGCAGGGAGAATGTATCTCGGTGTACATCAGTTTGTATTGCACCAAACTACACAGCTAATCTTTTCTGGTAGCAAAGCAGTTACTGTGTGTCAGAATGACAGGCAGGGCTAAAACAGAAATAAGCAGCACACCATAGGGTGAGTATGTCAGGACTACGTATTATCAGAGCTCCATAAGTTGGAGGCTCACCTGTATAGGTTGTGCTTGATTAGGCATAACTCTCTAATGTATGCGTATCAGGATCGCTAAAGTTGTATGGGATGCAGCCACAGTCACACGGACTTCAAGGATGGGTGTTCAGTCTTCCAAGGAGTTAAGTAGAGTTGAGAATGATGGATTGCCAGGCGCGATGGACCAAATCAACTGCCATGCGATCAATGGATTATTTTTATTGCAAAACACAACACGTTTCAGAGATAACATACAGCAGATATATGTAGGAAGGGACGCCCAAAGATTCACCCCAGGACCAAAAGCACTAAAAAGAAAAAACTCATGCAAGGAAGCAGAGGAGGCAAAGGTAAAATAAAAATATGGATTTAACCACCACCTCTACTGCCACTACAACCAGGAAACCCACCAAGATTTTTAACCTATCCTACATTTTATCTAGCAATGGAACCTCAATCCATTCCAAAGGGCTTTCCTTTTGCCCAACCTCAAAAATCAATGAAATTAATCTTACATTCGCAAACTTACTCTAAAGAGATACTTTTCCATTACTACAAACTTGGTTCAATCCACTGACCTACCAGTTCCTATGCACACCACTACCAGTACAGAAGCCATACACACTGGGCTCAAACTATGCTCGAACTTCTTTCCAGTGCACCACAAGGGTACTTTTCTAGACACCTTCCAAAGTAGTAACACCTTCCCTAGTAACAGACGACTTCAGGAACATCAATCATAATCTAAAACTCACCACTAACCTTAGAAAACTTGAAAAAACAGCACTGAGGTCCTTACAAGATAACCTTAACCTGGTCATTCGTAATGCAGACCAGGGAGGCAATATAGTCCTACAAGACAGAAAAGACTACTTAGCAGAAGCCTTTAGATTCCTGTCTGATGGAGATTCTGGTCCGTGACCCCTCTGCCCAGTACCTGAATGAAGTAAGTGCACTAGTCAATGGGGTGGAGTCCAAGCAAATTATGGACAAAAAGATGGGAGTATATACTGATAGAATGTAGCAAGTACTGTTTGTTTTTTATCATTTACCTAAAATTTATAAAAACCTTATGACCTTGCAGGACATTACCTGAAAAAAAAACTTACCATTGGCTGACACTTGATGTGTCAGCCCTCTACTCCAATATCCCTCATGAGCTTGGAGTAGAATGTGTTTTATATTTCCTACAAAATGACCTTGCCATGCCAACCAAACGGTGCGAGTCCGTCCTGAAAGGTAGTTGTTTGGCCGGCCCTCGCTGTGTCCGCCCGGCCCACAGGGTGGAGCCCCCGCATTTCGCGCGCCGCTCCCACCTGCGCATAGTCTCTGTGGTCTGGTAAGCAATGCCCTAATCGGCTGTGCGCAGCGTTGGAATCGGCGCTTTGCGGTCTGCTAGGCCGCAAACTTCGTCTTCCTGGGCAGGGGGGATGCACTCTGGCGGAAATTCTTCCCGACCTGCTCCCCCTCCCCAGAAGCATGCTGAGCCCGCCCTCGAACTTCAAAATGGCCTTAACCCTTCCTGCCCAGCCACCTCTATAGGCCGGCATATCTGGGGATCTACTCCTAGTGCAAGGTTGGTAATGCGGAGGAATTTAACCCTTGCCTTCCTCTTGTGCACTTGAGGCTGGCATCTTAGTTTAAAAAATAAAATAAAATGTGCGCCATGCGGGTCCCCCTCCTTAGCCCTCACTACCGCAGGACCAACCTTTCTTTGTGGTACCACACTGGGCCCGTGTCCTATCTCGGATAAGGAGGACCTCTCATAGTTCCCAATCCACCCTCCGGGGTTGTTTCCCAATCCACCCTGAGGAAGGGGCGTGAGACCCCGAAACGCGTCTGGCGGTTGTTAGAGTGAGCGTTGATCCACCTAAAGCCAAAGAAAAGAAGGAAAGCCGGCAAGGAAGTAAAGTAAAGCGGACAAAGCAGCGCTGATTGGAAAGCGGTCGCACAATACCTACGTCACACGAGCGTGCATCCGGTCCCCTTGGTTACCAGGTCACGTGGGACGCCACGTACAGGCAGAAGCACACCACGTGGGACGCCGCGGGTGTGCGGCCACCTGGACTCACGCTGCAGGAGAAGCAGTGAAGACTGGTAAGACCGGGCTCGGTTTGGAGCGTGATTACTATTGGTATTGTGTGTGTGAAAGCGTTATTGAGCTCACAATTGCGGGCAATATATTACAAGTGCACTGGACTCAAGTGGGCCCCGAACTACATCACTGTATCAAACAGTTTGGTGGGCTATTGGATGAGAACTTTGCAGCACTATGACACCTGCTTAATACAATTGATCTCAGCATTATAATATCTGCTGGACACTTGCTGGATACAATTGATTGTGGACAGCGTCATTGATTGTGGACAACACTATAGGATTGGAACTATTAGCCATTACGCGGTTCCACTGTGGTTCTATTGTGATTTATTGTGACTGTGGGTTACACTGGTTTTCACCTATATTCGTATATGAATCATATTTTATGTATGTTTTAGGGGTATGTTCTTAAATATTTTAGTATATTAAAGTGTATAATCACTATACTACCTTGTGTTTCCTCTTGGAGTGTGCCCCCCCATACCTGTTGTTTGGACGCATTTTCTTATTTGGTGGGACCTGGGGGTGAGCACCTTTTCTATATAGAGAGGGGGTGAGCCGCTGTATCTTTTCTACTTCTGTATAGCGCCGGTTTCAGACGGGGAATGGGCTTAGACCTAGACTATTCTTCTCCTGTCTTTTTCCACCTCTGGCTAATGGTTCATAGCCACCCCGCATGCCTTGGTAGTTCCTACGTTACTACCTTCCCTCATCTGCATTTGCACTGGGTATTCGTTTGGTGGCCTTCCATTCCAGACACGCTCCAGTCCCGACTGGTGGGCTGTGGCGCCCTCCACATCCCTACTTCTACAGGGACTCCTTCCATTGGTCCGAGTGTGCTAACGGTATCTACACGAAAGCTTCCCACCTTTCTCTCCCGAGCAAGAGTTCCAGAATTGGTATCTGGCAAGAGATTCACTATGGTGAACAACTGCTGTGGGGTGAAGGACACATATTTGGACGGGCCCTGGGGACGTATTAGAGCCAGGGCTTCCCTAAGGGTTTCGTAATTGCCCCTCTCTTGATCTTCACAACTTATAAACACAACACAGTACATCAAGACTCTAAAACATCTTTCCTCTCCCTGTGGAGGCCTTCGTAACCTATACTTGTATCAAGTGCTCAGATATCTCTCTAGTCAGACCTTCGACTCACTGGCTAAGTCAGTCTCTCCTCCTCATCTGTGATCCGGGCAGACGCCTCTGGCTGTCCCGCGATACAGGCAATTGAGGTAGACTTTGGATAGCTAACGCTCAACACAGATACTCAAGGTTCTCCCTGTTTCCACATAACGAGATAACAAAATTTACAACACATCAAGTTATTATCAAATACATGGGGTTGTTACTTTCATGCCCTCGAGGACGTCCCAAGCTGACACGGCACCCCTCCCTCAGACATGCACGGATGGACTACACCAAAGGACACATGGTGGTAAGATAAGACAGTTTTCTTACCTCTTATCACGGGCCTGCAGTCCCGTGTCCATTGGTGAGGTCCTCCTCGTCTGATCTCTGGGGGTGCTGGATCAGGGGATCCTATCCTCGAGCCCTACGTTGGGCTCCAACTGTTTTGGATCTGATCAATAGTCAGTAAAGTTGATGTGCTGGTCCAAATTATAGAAGTAGATTTACAGGCCTGGAGAGAAATGACACTGACACACGCAGGTGGGAGTCAACGCATATCTTTGGTTTATTGCGGAACAGGAGACAGTATATAGGACAGGAAGGAGTGGGGGTGTAAGGTGGCGTATATCTTTCCTATTGGCTATAAACTCTGTATTTTCTGTCACATCTATGTGCAAGAGGAAGTCGTCGTCCCGTCCCCCCCCCCCTTCCAGGTAGGGGAAACTGCTACTTTCTGTCACTTTGAAGCTGCTTGCTTGAGCTGAACGGAAACAGTCTTGTGACGCATGATAAAGTAAAGAGCAAGATTCTTGTTATAGGCATTGGCTGGGTGCCTGACCGCCATTTTAACTACAGTATCTTTCTCAACAAGCAAGTATCCATTTTGTATCAATAGTCCATAACACTAGTAGTGGTGCGGTGGAGGAGAGCGGTTGCGGAAAGTGGCATGTGGAGTTCCGGGCTGACCAGACAAAGTGGAGACGGCCTTGAGCGGAGAAGGAGGAGAGACACGTGGATCCTCAGCAAGGTGTTGTCACGGTAAGTGGGGAAAGGAAGAACACCAAATAAACAAGCTACAACAGTAACACTGACTGGGCCCCAAAGCTAGTGAGGAAGGGTGATGGTAACCTCCTAGTTATCCCTGAGCCTCTCCCTGACTGCTGACAGTATGAGCAAATCCTAATGGTGGAAGAACCCATACACAAGAACCTAAGACCTGCTGAAACTATCACAAACCCTAAATTAGGAAGCAAGGATGAGACTGCCGGGACCTTCCACCATGAAGGCACCAGCGTCTCCCTGAGACCTAGAAACAACACACACACAAAGTAGAAACAGAAGGACTTAGCTCGAGATGAGTAGGAAGCAGGAGAACCTCTAACAACCAGCTTAGAACTCCAGAAGGAAATAAGAACTGCAGTGAGAGGCGGGCTTAAATAGAGCCACCAAACAGCAAATGAGCAGAACCTGTGGAGAGGTGAGATCCTGCCCACAATAACAGACGGCAATGAAAAACAGAAAGACCTGTCAGATAGACTCATGTGCTCCAAGTCTATATGATCTTCTCAGACCTCTCACAAAGCAGGCAGTGACAGGTGTTTGCAGAACCAGTCTGTGACTGCCTCTGAAAAACGGGAGGAAGCAGTGTAGTGGAGCGGAGAAGGAGGAAAGACACGTGGATCCCGGCAAGGTGTCTGCAGACTCCATCTGTGATTGCTTCTGAAAACTCGTTTGAAGTAGAGTCGCCTGAGAGCCGTGACTGGATCCAGGTAATTACTGGGCATAGTGATAATGTATCACTGCGGATGGTGGGCTAAGTTAATGAATGCTATATGTGGATATCTTACAGCCTAAACACTGGTCCCGGTTCCCGAAATATCTGTCCGCATGCCCCCTATTGCAGCACAGTGTATCACTTAAGGGGCAGTGTCCTCCTAGAAGCTCAAAGTCGGGGCAAATATCCAGTGCATGGGGTGCAGACATAGGTTCCCTTTATTTTCCCCTAAATAATCAACAGACCTTTAATGTACTCAGCAAAACAACATTTATGTATTCAGCTATATGTATCCAGCTAAGTGGAGGGTGGAGACACATGGAAAACTTTTTGGAAAAAGATTTGTACTGAACTTTGATAAGAGATCTCCTCTATGGGCTAACTGAACATTGTGGACTAACTTTCCCTCTATTGCTAACAAGTACTGTTTGTGGATGGTGGGCTAAGTTGATGTACACTATATGCAGAGATCTTACAGCCTAAACTCTGGTCCCGGTTCCTGAAATATCTGCCAGCATACTCCCTGGTGTAGGACAGTGTACCATATAGGGGCAGTGGTCTCTTAGCTCAAAGTCGGGGGAAATATCTCATACATGGGGTGTAGACATAGTCTCCCCTTTTTCTTTTCCCGGTAAAATTAACAGATCCTTTATGTACTCAGTAAAACATCAATGTACTCAGCTATATGTATCCAGCTAAGTGGAGTGTGGTGGCACATGGATAACTTTTTGGGAAGGTTTTGTATTGAACTTTGATAGGAGATCTCCTTTACGGTCTAACTGAACATTGTGGACTAACTTTCCCTTTATTTCTAACAAATACTATGTTGCTGCTTAAAGTTAAAAAAAAAAATCCATTACCCCAGTACTAACATTTGTTGTATGTACAGGTCCTTCTAAAAAAATTAGCATATTGTGATAAAGTTCATTATTTTCTGTAATGTACTGATAAACATTAGACTTTCATATATTTTAGATTCATTACACACCAACTGAAGTAGTTCAAGCCTTTTATTGTTTTAATATTGATGATTTTGGCATACAGCTCATGAAAACCCAACATTCCTATCTAAAAAAATTTGCATATCATGAAAAGGTTCTCTAAAAGACCTATTAACCTAATCATCTGAATCAACTAATTAACTCTAAACACCTGCAAAAGATTCCTGAGGCTTTTAAAAACTCCCAGCCTGGTTCATTACTCAAAACCGCAATCATGGGTAAGACTGCCGACCTGACTGCTGTCCAGAAGGCCATCATTGACACCCTAAAGCAAGAGGGTAAGACACAGAAATAAATTTCTTAACGAATAGGCTGTTCCCAGAGTGCTGTATCAAGGCACCTCAGTGGGAAGTCTGTGGGAAGGAAAAAGTGTGTCAGAAAACGCTGCACAACGAGAAGAGGTGACCGGACCCTGAGGAAGATTGTGGAGAAGGACCGATTCCAGACCTTGGGGGACCTGCGCAAGCAGTGGACCGAGTCTGGAGTAGAAACATCCAGAGCCACCGTGTACAGGCGTATGCAGGAAATGGGCTACAGGTGCCGCATTCCCCAGGTCAAGCCACTTTTGAACCAGAAACAGCGGCAGAAGTGCCTGACCTGGGCTACAGAGAAGCAGCACTGGACTGTTGCTCAGTGGTCCAAAGTACTTTTTTCGGATGAAAGTAAATTTTGCATGTCATTCGGAAATCGAGGTGCCAGAGTCTGGTGGAAGACTGGGGAGAGGGAAATGCCAAAATGCCTGAAGTCCAGTGTCAAGTACCCACAGTCAGTGATGGTCTGGGGTGCCATGTCAGCTGCTGGTGTTGGTCCACTGTGTTTTATCAAGGGCAGGGTCAATGCAGCAAGCTATCAGGAGATTTTGGAGCACTTCATGCTTCCATCTGCTAAAAAGCTCTATGGAGATGAAGATTTCATTTTTCAGCACAACCTGGCACCTGCTCACAGTGCCAAAACCACCAGTAAATGGTTTACAGACCATGGTATTACTGTGCTCAATTGGCCTGCCAACTCTCCTGACCTGAATCCCATAGAGAATCTGTGGGATATTGGGAAGAGAAAGTTGAGAGACGCAAGACCCAACACTCTGGATGAGCTTAAGGCCGCTATCGAAGCATCCTGGGCCTCCATAACACCTCAGCAGTGCCACAGGCTGATTGCCTCCATGCCACTCCGCATTGAAGCCGTCTCTCTCTCTCTCTCTCTCCCTCTCTCTCTCCCTCTCTCTCCCTCTCCCTCCCTCTCCATCCAAAACCAGAACACCGCCATAAACTGCTTAGTCCCTGACCCAGAAGTGACAAGGATCACTGGCCTCCACAACACTTTATATAAACATGCCTGTATAGTGGACAGCTTCAAAGGGGTTTGTTACTTTATGATAGGGGCACGCTAAGTTGCATTCCGGAGGGAGGGAGCAAGCTGCTCTCCACACCTCGCTGTCATCGGGAAAATCTCAAAATCTTACTCCGGTCATAACTCGAAAATACAGCTCAATACAGATTATCGAGGTACGCCATTTTAACAGTCAGGAGACACTTATGTTAAATTCTGGCTCAGAAAATCAGTTCTTCTCATTGGGGTCACGTGGACACACCGTGTTTGGTACCCATGTGAACCCAATACTGAGAGCTAAAAAATGAGCCCACAATTATCGGGCGGGAATTCTCCTGTGTAGAGTTATGGGCAGAAATCCATTTTAGACCAGATTTTAGCGTGACTGACCGTTCATAAAAGTCACAGCCAATCTATATGTCGCACCCTAAAGGTGTGTTTACAGACTGCCTGGACCAATTCTTATAAAGTGGTCAGAGCATATTGTACTGGGTTCCCCATTTTGAGGACAATCTGATTGAATGATGATCCGTGTCTTTCTGTCTTGCCTCAGGACCTGATAGCTGCAAGTCTCTGTGTGAGTAAAGTCGGCGTCAGTTTTCTTTCATCCTTTTTTATTTTTAAAACTGTTCTGTGTATATTTGTATGCTTCTGTTTTTTTACATCTTTCAATTTTTATTAAAACCAATTATTTAACCTAGCACGAGCAATATTTTTAAGGCAATTAGAGTTCCTAATTTTCAGCTACTTGTTTGCTTTAAAATGTGAATCTCAGCAGTTTAGTAGTTGCTAGAAGGAACTGGCAACAATTTGATCTCCCATGCAATCTGGTAGATTGTAGGAAGCAGGGTGATCAAATTCGATAGTGTGTGTAGTATCAGTACTTGTCCCGATTGACCGCTTGTACCTGATCCCGGTCTGATCAGGTACTGCGACCTGGGGAATCGGGCAAGATTGTGACAATTACTTTGTGCTGATTTGCCCAAATATAAGAACAGATTAGATGTACTTGAGAAAAGAGTATCAGACATGGAAGATATGCTGCAAAAAATTGTCGAAAAGAGGGGGAAAATAATATCTGAAAATAAAGAATAAATTATTGAACATAGATACAGAGCTAGAAGGTCCAATATAAGGTGCGTGGGATTCCAGGAGGGTGTGGAAGGGCAAGATGTGGCTTTGTTCATGCAAAATCGGTTGTTGGAATCATTTGGACACGATGTTGGTAGAACGAGCACATAGAGTACCCACAAAACCTCCCCCTCCAGTTATGAGATCTAGGCCAATATTGGTCAAGCTACTATCTTCCAGGGATAGTGACGAGATTTTGCGCAGGGCAAGGAAAGAAGGGAAATTGGAGAACAAAGGGGATCCCGTGATGCTGTTTTCAGACTATGCAAGGGAGACGGTGCAGGAAAGAAGTAGATTTACAAAAATTTAAAAGAAACTACGTAACAAAGGGATTAAATAGTCTGTTATTTTCTGCAAGGCTACTTGTCGAATGGCAAGAAAATTTTATTTTTTTTTAATACTCCTGAGGAGGTCAAAAGCTGGATGGGGACCCATGTTTAGTAGATAGGTGCTGAGACTGGGGTCTAGGAGGGAGAGAATGCTAAGAATAGAGAGCTAGTGGTTGCCGTGCAACCACTGGGTCAACTGGTTTGAAAGTTTGGTTTATTGGTTTGCATATATCACTCAGGACTCTCCACATACTCAAGAGATGTAAGTATTCTGAACCATAAAAATGTTAAAATAAAAGTGAACAAAGTATTAACGGATAAGGAGTTGCGATATGCGATAATAGGCAGCATATTGGAAGGTAAACCCTGGATAATTGCCAGTATATGCAGGTGAAACTCGAAAAATTTGAATATCATGCAAAGTTCATTTATTTCAGCAATGCAACTTAAAAGGTGAAACTAACATATGAAATAGGCTCATTACATGCAAAGCGAGATATTTCAAGCCTTTACTTGTTATAATTTAGATGATTATGGCTTATAGCTTATGAAACCCCAAAGTCACAATTTTGAGGTACCCTTTGCTCAGGGGTATATGGAGTAATTAGCTGACTAGAGTGTGACACTTTGAGCCTAGAATATTGAACCTTTTCACAAAATTCTAATTTTAAGCTGCATTAATGCAATTCCTTTTAATTTGCATTTACTATGGAAGTATTGATTAAAATTTACGAGTTTTCAATTAGTAGAAGTAAAAGAGCACTTTTAGTTGTAGGGACCTTTAATATGGTTATGGATGAAAGTAAAGATAGATGCAGAATGGGAAGGAATAAGGGGTCACATGTTAAATCTAAATTGAAACATATTACAGAAGAATTAGAATGGGTGGATATTTGGAGATTGTTAAACCCTAGAGGAAAAATATTTTCATGTTTTTCTAAAGCTCACAAAGTGTTATCACAAATTGATATAGCAATGGGAAATAAGAAAGCGATGTATGAGATTGACAGAACTAAATACACACAAAAAGGTGTGTCAGATCACTGTCCATTAATGGTGAATATAAGGGAATAAGATATGAGAAGGGGTGTACGGTTTAAAATCACAATAGGGTGGATAGATAAGAGAGCTACAAGAGGAAATATTAAAGGGTTTCTACCACTTGAATATCACATATTTGGTGTTCAGACACTAGCGATTCGCTAGTGTCTGTTCTTGCCTACAAGCTAATTATCACATTAATCCGGGCTGCCGATACCTCAAAAAAAGCACTTATATCTTTATGCAAATGAGCCTCTAGGTGCTATGCAGGCGTTTTTCTAAGCACCTAGAGGCTCCGTCTACCTTGCATTTTGCCGCCCTGCGCCTCGCTCCAGCACGCCCATCTCTCTCTGTAATCGATCCTCCCCCTGCTTCAGCCTTCCGAAATCCCGCGCCTGCGCCGTCCGTCGCGGCATTCGGAGGCATTCGGCGCAGGCGCAGTCAATGTCTGACCGCTTGCTGCTGGGCTTCGTCTGTCCCACGGAGCTCTGTGACGTCATCGGCGCAGGCGCAGTTGAAATGTCTGAGCAGGGAGCGGTCAGACATTGACTGCGCCGAATGCCTCCGAATGCCGCGACGGACGGCGCAGGCGCGGGATTTCGGAAGGCTGAAGCAGGGGGAGGATCGATTACAGTGAGAGATGGGCGTGCTGGAGCGAGGCGCAGGGCGGCAAAATGCAAGGTAGACGGAGCCTCTAGGTGCTTAGAAAAACGCCTGCATAGCACCTAGAGGCTCATTTGCATAAAGATATAAGTGCTTTTTTTGAGGTATCGGCAGCCCGGATTAATGTGATAATTAGCTTGTAGGCAAGAACAGACACTAGCGAATCGCTAGTGTCTGAACACCAAATATGTGATATTCAAGTGGTAGAAACCCTTTAAAGGAAAATGGGGAATACTTCATATTGAATGAAGGATCAGCAGATAAAAATAATTTGGGAAGCTGGCAAAACCTAAATGGGGGGGATCCTTATGAAACATTCTTCCATATAAAGAAAAAAGGAGAAATAAACATCTGAGTGAGTTCGAAGTGGAAGCTAGTAAATGTGAATATGTTGAGAACCCTATAGAATATAATTAGCGGAAATGGCATGATGCACTAGATATAAAAACAAGCTATATCTGATAGCTGAACAACAACAGCTTGATAATGTAAAGGGACAATTTATAATGGGTCATCTGCCGGGAGACTTGCTTCTATCATCACGGCCCAGAAGGGTGTTAATTACATCTCTCACCTAGAGAATGGATATGGGCAAATAATTACAGATCAAATGGGCAAGATGCATTTATTGAGAGAATACTTTAAGGGTATATATAACAGCAAATTAGATGAGGGAATGGAAGAGCTAAATGAGTTCCTGGATGCTATGGAAATTAAAAGTCTATCAGAAGAACAGAGAAAGGAACTGGATGCTGAAATTAGCGTGGAGGAAATGAACAGGTTGCTTAATGGTATAGTCAAGAATAAATCCCCAGGGCTAGACGGTATTCCCTTTGAAATATATTATATGTTTAGGGAAGTGTTATCATCTAAGCTGCTTGAGATGTGGAACGCTTCTAAGGAGAGCAGTATATTACCAGATTCACTACGCGAAGCATTGATAACATTAATATTGAAGCCCGACAAAAACCCTAAGTTATTGGACTCTTATCGTCCTATATTTCTTATAAATACCGATAATAAACTTCTAGCAAGGGTTTTAGTGAGCATATTAAAAAGAGTTATAACAATACTTATTCATGAATATCAAACAGGGTTCATGCCTGGGAAAAGTACATCAGATAATATTAGGAGATGTTTTAAATAGGCAGATATCAAGAACCAGTAGTGACCAGAGATTAATTCTCTCAATAGATGCATCAAAAGTAGAGTTGAGCAGACACCTGGATGTTCAGGTTCAACAGGTTCGGCCGAACTTCAAAACTTAAAAAATAAATTAAAAAATAAAATAAAAAATTCGGGACCGGAACTTGACCCCGGACCCCATTGAAGTCAATGGGGACCCGAACTTTTGAGCTCTAAAATGGCTCTAAAAATGTCATGGAAAGGGCCAGAGGGCTGCAAATGCCAGCAAAATGTGGTTAAGAGCCTGGCAAGTGCTCTGCAAACAAATGTGGATAGAGAAATGACTTTAACCCCTTAAGGACACAGCCCTATTTCACCTTAAGGACCAGGCTATTTTTTGCAAATCTGACCAGTGTCACTAAGTGGTGATAACTTTAAAACGCTTCGACTTATCCAGGCTATTCTGAGATTGTTTTTTCATCACATATTGTACTTCATGACACTGGTAAAATGAAGTTAAAAAAATGTATTTTTATTTATAAACATTTTTACCAAAAATGTGTCAAAAAATGCAAATTTCCAAGTTTCAATTTCTCTACTTCTATAATACATAGTAATGCCTCAAAAAATACTTATTACTTTACAACCCCCATATGTCTACTTTGTTTGGATAATTTTGGGAATGATATTTTATTTTTTGTGGATGTTACAAGGCTTAGAAGTTTAGAAGCAAATCTTGAAATTTTTCAGAAATTTTCAAAAACCCAATTTTTTGTGACCAGTTCAGGTCTGAAGTACTTTGCGAGGCTTACATAATAGAAACCACCCAAAAATGACCCCATTCTATAAACTACACCCCTCAAGGTATTAAAAACGGATTTTACTAACTTTGTTAACCCTTTAGATGTTCCACCAGAATTAATGGAAAATAGAGATACAATTTCAAATTTTTTGGGCAGATTTTCCATTTTAATATTTTTTTTACAGTTACAAAGCAAGGGTTAACAGCCAAACAAAACTCAATATTTATGGCCCTGATTCTGTAGTTTACAGAAACACCCCATATGTGGCCGTAAACCGCTGTACGGGCACACAGCAGGGCGCAGAAGGAAAGGAATGCCATATGGTTTTTGGAAGGCAGGTTTTGCTGGACTGTTTTTTTTTTACACCATGTCCCATTTGAAGCCCCGATGCACCCCTAGAGTAGAAACTCCATAAAAGTGACCCCATCTAAGAAACTACACCCCTCCAGGTATGCAAAACAGATTTTAAAAACGTTGTTAACCCTTTAGGTGTTCCACAAGAGTTATTGGCAAATGGAGATGAAATTTCATATTTTAAATTTTTGGGCAAATTTTCAAATTTAATGCACTTTTCCCAGTAACAAAGCAAGGGTTAACAGCAAAACAAAACTCAATATTTATGGCCCTGAATCTGTAGTTTACAGAAACACCCCATATGTGGTCGTATACCGCTGTACGGGCACATGGCAAGGCGCAGAAGGAAAGGAATGCCTTACGGTTTTTGAAAGGCAGATTTTGCTGGACTGTTTTTTTTTTTTTTAACACCATGTCCCATTTGAAGCCCCCCTGATGCACCCCTAGAGTAGAAACTCCTAAAAAGTGGCCCCATTTTAGAAACTACGGGATAGGATGGCAGTATTGTTGGTACTAGTTTAGGGTACATATGATTTTTGGTTGTTCTATATTACACTTTTTGTGAGGCAAGATAACAAGAAATAGCTGTTTTGGCACTGTTTTTATTTTTTGTTATTTACAACATTCATCTGACAGGTTAGTTCATGTGATATTTTTATAGACCAGGTTGTCACGGATTCGGCGATACCTAATATGTATACTTTTTTATTTATTTATTTATTTTTTCAGTTTTTGGGCAATTACCTTGGGTAGGGTATGATTTTTGCGGGATGAGATGACTGTTTTATTGGCACCATTTTGGGGTGCATGTGACTTTTTAATCGCTTGCTATTACACTTTTTGTGATGTAAGGTGACAAAAAATGGTTTATTTAGCACAGTTTTTATTTAAAAATTTTTACGGTGTTCATCTGAGGGGTTAGGTAATTTGCTCTTTGATTCCAGAGGGGAAACAAACCAGGCTGGTGTAGTGAGCTGCATCTATATTTAGTTATATAAGGAGATATATAACGCGAGTTTGACCGCGACGCGTGGTTGATTTAAGTGTGGTTGCGTAAGTGTGACTTAAGATTAAAGGGGTTGTCCGGGTTCAGAGCTGAACCCGGACATACCCTTATTTTCACCCCGGCAGCCCTCCTGAGCCTGGCATCGGAGCATCTCATGCTCCGATGCGCTCCCGTGCCCTGCGCTAGATCGCGCAGGGCACAGGCTCTTGTGTTTTCAATAACACACTGCTGGGCGGTAACTTCCGCCCAGCAGTGTGTTCGGTGACGTCACCGGCTCTGAGGGGCGGGCTATAGCTCTGCCCTAGCCGTTTTACTGGCTAGGGCAGAGCCAAATCCCGCCCATCAGTGCCGGTGACGTCACCGGGCTGCCTGTCAGCCCCATAGAGAGCCCGGTATGTCACCGGAACTCAGAAAAATGCCTTTGCCCTGCGCGATTTAGCGCAGGGCAAAGGAGAGCATCGGAGCATGAACTGCTCCGATGCTCATGTCAGGGGGGCTGCCGGGGTGAAAATGGAGGGATGTCCAGGTTCAGCTCTGAACCTGGACAACCCCTTTAAGTGAGGGAGTATCTGAGAGCTAAATTATTTGTGGAGATTGAGTGGCTGTGTTTGACTGTATTGTATGCTGTGATAACACTTTTTTTTTCCTTCTCCAGGGGATGCACAGGTGAGTAATTAGGGTTTAAGTGTGGTTGCGTAAGTGTGACTTAAGATTAAGTGACTTTAGATTCAGGGACTTCAGTGGGGGACTGTAATTAGCCAGTTTCTTAGTACTACATTATATTGTATTTTTTGCTTTGCTGGTGTAATCCCCATTTAGTATGTGTTGCACAATTGACAACGCAGTCCAGTGCACATCTTGCATGATGTATGCAGTCCTGGAACAGGAGTTCAAGGGTGCATATCTTTGTTCTAGATGTGAGCAAATTACCCGCAAATCGAGTCTCTAAATGGGCAAATTGCAACACTGAGAGGCATTGACAATTTGCAAAAGAGTTTGCTTCTCACCGAGCAAGCACTCTTTGGGGTAGATGAGGGGGAGGGTGACAGAGAGGAGGCTGAGGAAAGTGAGGTAGCTAGCTGGGTAACATTAAGAAAGCGGGGTAGAGGGAAGAGTGTCAGGGAGGCTAGCCCTGATCTGACACACCCCAACAAGTTTGCACGTTTGGCAGATGAGGGGGATGTCAGTCCAGGGATGGCACTGCCGCAGCCAGACACTTCCTCTGCCAGTCAGGGGAATGTCAGCTCCGGTAAGCAGGGGCCCAGGAGAGCAGGGCAGGCCAGACAGGTGCTGGTAGTGGGAGACTCAATTATTAGGGGAACAGATAGGGAAATCTGTCACAAAGACCGTGATCGCCGAACAGTGTGCTGTCTTCCTGGCGCTAGAGTTCGACACATCGCGGATCGGGTTGTCAGATTACTGGGAGGGGCTGGAGAAGATCCAGCGGTCATGGTCCATATCGGAACCAATGACAAAGTTAGGGGTAGGTGGAGAGTCCTTAAAAATGATTTCAGGGATTTAGGTCAAAAGCTGAGGGCAAGGACCTCAAAGGTAGTATTTTCCGAAATACTACCTGTACCACGGGCCACACAAGAGAGGCAGCGGGAGATTAGGGAAATTAACAAGTGGCTCAAAAACTGGTGTAGGAAGGAGGGGTTTGGGTTCCTGGAGAACTGGGCCGACTTCTCTGTCGGCTACAGGCTCTATCGTAGGGACGGGCTGCACCTCAATGGGGAAGGGGCAGCTGTGTTGGGGAGGAAGATGGCTAGAAGGTTGGAGGAGTGTTTAAACTAGGGACTGGGGGGGAGGGTAATTATGTTATAGAATGGGAAGATAGTGCAGATAGAGACCGGGGGCAAGGTAGTGAGACTGGGGGAGGAATGGAAGGAGGGACTAGAACAGTTCAGAAGGAAAGGTGTAGAGTAAAAAATATACATAAACCTCTCAAATGTATGTATACTAATGCCAGAAGCCTGACTAATAAAACTGGTGAACTGGAATTAGTGATGTGTGAGGAGGACTATGACATAGTGGGAATAACTGAGACATGGCTGGATGATAGCTATGACTGGGCGGTTAATGTGCAGGGTTACAGTCTGTTTAGAAAAGATTGTCAAAATCGGAGAGGGGGAGGGGTCTGCCTTTATGTAAAGTCCGGTCTAAAGACCACACTCCGTGAAGATATAAGTGAGGGACATGAACATGTGGAGTCACTGTGGGTAGAGATACATGGCGCTAAAAACAATAATAAATTACTAATAGGAGTTTACTATAAACCACCTAACATACCAGAGTCCACAGAAAATCTACTACTAAACGAGATAGACGAGGCGGCAAATCATAATGAGGTGGTTATTATGGGGGACTTCAACTACCCAGATATAGACTGGGAAACTGAAACTTGTATATCTCATAAAGGAAACAGGTTCTTGGCAATAACTAAAGACAATTACCTCTCCCAACTGGTTCAGGACCCGACTAGAGGGACGGCCATACTGGACTTAGTATTAACCAATAGGCCTGACAGAACAACAGACGTGCAGGTTGGGGGACACCTGGGAAATAGTGACCACAAAGTAATAACCTTCCAATTATCATTCAAAAGAGTGTTTCTACAGGGAGGAACAAAAATACCAAACTTCAAAAAAGCTAAATTTAGCCAACTAAGAGAGGCCATAGGCCTAACTAAATGGGATAAAGTCCTCACAAATAAAAATACAGCCACAAAATGGGATATCTTTAAAAGCATCCTAAAATCTCATTGTGAGAGGTACATACCGTATGGGAATAAAAGGTTAAGGAACAAAAAGAAACCAATGTGGATAAGCAGAACTGTAAAGAAAGCAATAAATGACAAAAAGAAAGCATATAAAACACTAAAACAGGAGGGTAGCACGGAAGCACTGAAAAACTATAAGGAAAAAAATAGAACATGCAAAAAACAAATAAAAGCGGCCAAACTAGAGACTGAGAGATTAATTGCCAAAGAGAGTAAAACTAACCCTAAAATGTTCTTCAATTATATAAATGTTAAAAAGTATAAATCTGAAGGTGTCGGCCCGTTAAAGAGTAATGAGGGGGAAGTCGCAGAGAGCGACGAGGAGAAAGCAAAGCTGTTAAATATTTTTTTCTCCAATGTATTCACTGAGGAAAATAAACTGTCAGATGACATGCCGAATGTTGAAAATAAATTCCCCATTAAAAGTGTCCTGTCTGACCCAGGAAGAAGTGCAACAGCGACTTAGAAAGATTAAAATAGACTAATCGCCAGGACCGGATGGCATACACCCCCGTATCCTAAGGGAATTAAGTAATGTCATAGCCAGACCCTTATTTCTGATATTTGCAGATTCTATATTGACAGGGAATGTCCCACAGGATTGGCGCATGGCAAATGTGGTGCCAATATTCAAAAAGGGTCCAAAAACAGAGCCTGGAAACTATAGGCCGGTAAGTTTGACATCTGTTGTGGGTAAACTGTTTGAAGGTTTTCTGAGAGATGCTATGTTAGAGCATCTTAACGGAAATAAGCAAATAACGCCATATCAGCATGGCTTTGTGAGGGATCGATCATGTCAAACAAATTTAATCAGTTTCTATGAGGAGGTAAGTTCTAGACTTGACAGCGGCGAATCAATGGATGTGGTGTATCTGGACTTCTCCAAGGCATTTGACACTGTACCACATAAAAGGTTAGTATATAAAATGAGAATGCTCGGACTGGGAGAAAGCGTCTGTAAGTGGGTAAGTAACTGGCTCAGTGATAGAAAACAGAGGGTGGTTATTAATGGTAAATACTCAGATTGGGTCACTGTCACTAGTGGGGTACCTCAGGGATCAGTATTAGGCCCTATTCTCTTCAATATATTTATTAATGATCTTGTAGAAGGCTTGCATAGTAAAATATCAATTTTTGCAGATGACACTAAACTGTGTAAAGTAATTAACACTGAAGAGGACAGTATACTACTACAGAGGGATCTGGATAGATTGGAGGCTTGGGCAGAGAAGTGGCAGATGAGGTTTAACACTGACAAATGTAAAGTTATGCACATGGGAAGGAATAATGCAAGTCACCCGTACTTATTAAATGCTAAAACACTCGGTAACACTGACATGGAAAAAGATCTAGGAATTTTAATAAACAGCAAACTAAGCTGCAAAAACCAGTGTCAGGCAGCTGCTGCCAAGGCCAATAAGATAATGGGTTGCATCAAAAGGGGCATAGATGCCCGTGATGAGAACATAGTCCTACCACTTTACAAATCATTAGTCAGACCACACATGGAGTACTGTGTACAGTTCTGGGCTCCAGTGAACAAAGCAGACATAGCAGAGCTGGAGAGGGTCCAGAGGAGGGCAACTAAAGTAATAACTGGAATGGGGCAACTACAGTACCCTGAAAGATTATCAAAATTAGGGTTATTCACTTTAGAAAAAAGACGACTGAGAGGAGATCTAATTAATATGTATAAATATATCAGGGGTCAGTACAGAGATCTATCCCGTCATCTATTTATTCCCAGGACGGTGACTGTGACGAGGGAGCATCCTCTACAAACATAGAAGAGGATTCTTTACGGTAAGAGCAGTGAGACTATGGAACTCTCTGCCTGAGGAGGTGGTGATGGTGAGTACAATAAAGGAATTCAAAAGGGGCCTGGATGTATTTCTGGAACGTAATAATATTACTGGCTATAGCTACTAGAGAGATATCGTTGATCCAGGGGTTTATTATGATTGCCTGATTGGAGTCGGGAAGGAATTTTTATTCCCCTAAAGTGAGGAAAATTGGCTTCTACCTCACAGGGTTTTTTTGCCTTCCTCTGGATCAACTTGCAGGATGACAGGCCGAACTGGATGGACAAATGTCTTTTTTCGGCCTTATGTACTATGATATTTTTATAGAGCCGGTCGATACGGACGCGGCGATACCTAATATGTATCTTTTTTTTTTTTTTTTTTTTTTTTTTTTTTTTTATGTAAGTTTTACACAATAATATTTTTTAAACAAAAAATAATCATGTTTTAGTGTCTCTATATTCTGAGAGCCATAGTTTTTTCAGTTTTTGGGCAATTGTCTCAGGTAGGGGCTCATTTTTTGAGGGATAAGGTGACGGTTAGATTAGTACTATTTTGGTGGGAAAACACCTTTTTGATCGCTTGCTGTTGTACTTTTTGTGATGTAAGGTGACAGAAAATGGTTTATTTAGCACAGTTTTAATTTTTTATGGTGTTCATCTGAGGGGTTAGGGCATGTGATATCGGCGATACCTAATATGTATACATTTCAACCCCCCTATTTTTTACAAATTTTTTTTTTTTTTTTACTTTTTTTGAGAAAAATTATGTTTTTGTTTATTTTTACTTGAAACTTTAAAAAATTTTTGGGGGAAAACTAAATTTTTCTACTTTTTTTTCACTTTATTTTTTGTCCCACTTTGGGACTTGAACTTTTGGGGGTATATTCCTTCACAATGCATTCCAATACTTCTGTATTGGAATGCATTGGCTGTATGAGTAATAATGTGGGGGGGCTGGATCTCACAGGCTCTTCACCGGAAGGCAGCGCAGATGCCTCAGGAAGGCATCGCGCTGCCTTCTTTGCCATCGGGTCCCCTCCACAGCCCCATGGGGACTCGATGCCGCATGGGGACTGTTGCCGCCGCCGCCCGCAGGTCTGATTTGACCTGCGGTTTGCAGCGATCGCTGACACGGGGGGGGGGTCACGGGACCCCCCTGCGCGCATTTAGCCGAGGTGCCTGCTCAATTATTTGAGCAGGCACCTTGTTCCGATCACCGCCCGCCCGGCGGCGGTGATCAGAACAACACATGACGTATCGGTACGTCATGTGTCCTTAAGGACTCGTGAACCATGCCATACCAGTACGTCATGTGTCCGTAAGGGGTTAAATAACATTAAATACGTAAAAATAAAAAATTATAATCTTTATCTAGGATGACTAGGTCCATATGGAGTAGGAGGTTGAGGAGGCAGTGGATGTGGCAGTGTAGGTGCAAGCGGCGGTGGAGGAGGAGGAGGTAGCCTACACTGCTTTTTGGTTTTAAATAAAAAAATTTAAATTGGGGTACACCCCAAAACATTGGGAAATATAACCTGTGATAACCCCCTCCAGTCTCCAGTCGTGCTAAACACACGTTCAGACAATACACTGGCTGCAGGGCAGGCCAGCACCTCCATTGTGTAAAGGGCAAGCTCAGGCCATGTGCCCAATTTGGAGACCCTCAGTCAGTTCATGTAGGCGTGTGCACACATACTGCCCCACCATGTCGCACCTCCCCGTGATGTTCACGATCCAATTCGATATATGCTCTATCAACCTTTGATGATCTTTTCTGCATCTACCATGTTGATCATAGTTAGCGGCTAATCAGGGTTTCATGCCTGAGAGGGAGCGTGAGAATGGGATAGCACATCCAATGGAGATCAATAGATGAAATTTAATTGTGATAGAGCGGAAATGTGGGAGACGCTATTAAAACGGAAGAATCGAAGGAAAGGAGTGGGCGCACGGCAATTACCCACTCCCGACTCGGGGAGGTAGTGACGATAAATAACAATACAGGACTTTTAAGATGCCCTGTTATTGGAATGATTAATAAAAAATTATAGGGAATGTCACTGGGGTATTTAGGATTTGGAAACGTTAGACAGGAGAGGCCCTGCTGTTGCTTTGTTGACTCTAGATAACTTCTGCCTGATCGCACGTCCTCGTAACGTCCACGATCCATTTGGATATCTTCTCTATCAACGGTTAGCGGCGAATCAGGGTTCCACGCCGGAGAGGGAGTGTGAGAAAAAGAGACCACATCCAAGGGAGGTTAATTGTTTGAAATGAAATATAATCGAGTGGAAAAGTGGGACAAGTTGTTAAAGTTTAAGCATTGAATGAAATGAGGGGGCGCGCATCAAATAAAGAAGAATTTTTGAAATGTAATTTCCTGTCATCTATGCAGAGCAGGGGTTTGTATATGGCAAAAATGGTAAAATGTCACCTGACAATGTAACAGGCGATTTATTTATTTTTTTAATTTATGTCCCTATCACCTATGCAGAGCAGGGGTTTAATCTCGGCAAAAATTGTCAAATGTCACCCAAGAATGTAAGGCAAATTAGTGAAATGTTTTTACCTGTTTACTAGGTATAGCAGTGGTATATCACAGCGAAAAATGTGTGAATTTCACCAGGAAATGTAACAGACAAATTAGTGAAATGACATAAAATATGTACAAATTAAAAAAAATTAACTTGATTTATGAGGTGGAGGTCCATATGGAGTAGGAGTTTGAGTAGGCGGTGGACGTAGCGGTGTAGGTGGAAGCGGCGGTGGAGGACGACGAGGTAGCCAACACTGGTTTTTGGTAAAACAAAATTGTATTTTATTTTTATTTTTTTTAAATTAGGCTACACTCCAAAAGAGTGTGAAATATCCAAAATACAACAATGAGCAATCACACTGTAGTATAACAATGGCTGGTTAAGGCCAGTATACATGTCTATTCTGCACAAGGTACGGACAAGTCCTGTGGGATCCATGCCTTGTTGATTTTAATGAACGTGAGCTTGTCCACATTGGCTGTGGACAGGCGGCTGTGCTTGTCTGTGATAACGTTCCCTGCCGTGCTAAACACACGTTCAGACAATACACTGGCTGCAGGGCAGGCCAGCACCTCCAAGGCATAAAGGGCAAGCTCAGGCCATATGCCCAATTTAGAGACCCAGAAGTTGAAGGGGGCAGACTCGTCATTCAGTACGTGTAGGCGTGTGCACACATACTGCTCCACCATGTTGGTGAAATGCTGCCTCCTGCTAAGACGTTCCATATCAGCTGGTGGTGCTGGTTGTTGTGGCGTGCTGACAAAGCTGCATTGGCGACCTCTTCCTCGTCCTCTGCCTTGTGGTTCCACTATACCCCCGCTGTCAGGTGGGAATGCCACAAGCAGCGTGTCTACCAGCGTGCCCTTGTACTCGCGCATATTACGATCACACTCCAGTGACGGAATTAAGGACGGTACGTTGTCCTTGTAACGGGGATCCAGCAGTGTGGCCACCCAGTAATCAGCACAAGTTAGAATGTGGGCAACTCGTCGTTTGTTGCGGAGACACTGCAGCATGTAATCGCTCATGTGTGCCAGGCTGCCCAGAGGCAATAAAAACCTGTTCTCTGTAGGAGGTGTATCGTCTGTGTCCTCTGAATTCCCCCAGGCACGCACCAGTGATGGCCATGAGCTGGTTTGGGTGCCTCCCTGCTGTGAACACGGTTCCTCCTAATCCTCCACAACTGTGCCCTGGCTGGACAATTGTGTACATGGCGTTTGTGGGTGCAGGAACCCACCCTCGGAGCCACTTGTGAATGACTGGCAGGAAACCCTATGAAATGATCCCTCCTCCTCCTCCTGTACCACATCCTTTTCTTTCATTGCCAGCAGCGTTTTTTCAAGGAGACATGGAAGTGGGATAGTAACGCTGAGAACGGCGTTATCGGGACTGGCCATGTTGACGGAGTACTCGAAAAAAGCGCAACAAATGAACACTGTTCTCGCATGGGGGCCCAGTAATTGGTGGTGAAGTGATGCTGTTCCGCAGAGCGACTCACCCGTGCGTGCTGCAACTCAAACTCCACTATCGCCTTCTGCTACTCGCACAGTCTGGGCAGCATGTGCAAGGTGGAGTTAACCTTGTGGGCACGTCACATATGAGGCGGTGAGTGGGAAGGTGGAAGTTACGCTGACAGGCGAGCAGCAGCAGTGTGAGAACGCCAAAAGCTCACACAGACAACCCGCACTTTATGCAGCAGCTCTGACATATCGGGTTAATTTTTAAGGAATCTCTGCACCACCAAATTCAGCACATGCGCCAAGGTGTTCCGCTGACCGGATGAGGAAGCAGAGTAGGAGGAGGAAGCAACAGGAGGCAAAGAGAAGCGCCCTGCAATCCTCAGTTGTGTAAGGATATGCGCCAAACTGCTATCCGCCTCAGGCCCAGCGGCCACTGCATTTACTCAGTGTGCTGTTATGGAGATATAACGTCCCTGATCGTGCTTACTGGTCCACGTATATGTAGTGGACTTTGCCACTGATGGCGTTGCACAGTGCACACCTGATTTTGTCCCCCACTTGGTTGTGCAGGAAAGGGATGGCACGCCTGGAAAAGTAGTGGCGGCTGGGCACGACGTACTGTGGGACAGCCACTGCCATAAGGCTTTTAAAACTCTGTCTCCACCAGACTGAATGACAGCATTTCAAAGACTAGTAATTTTGAAATGCTGGCATTCAGGGCCAGGGATTGTGGGTGGGTAGGGGGGTACTTCCTCT
This sequence comes from Bufo gargarizans, assembly GCF_014858855.1. Lineage (NCBI taxonomy): Eukaryota > Metazoa > Chordata > Amphibia > Anura > Bufonidae > Bufo > Bufo gargarizans. The sequence continues at coordinate 127,653,783 of NC_058088.1, read as the reverse complement.
TCCGCTCCAGTGTTTTGGAGACTGAGAGCTGAACGCTTCTGTGGGACATTGTGGAGATTAGAGCCTACAATAACCCAAAAACAGTACCTCACTCCCCAACCTACTGCAACTTGTACAAAAAAAAGAGCAAGGATTTTTTCAAGGTAAAAAATCTCATTTTATTCAATATAAATCACATGATCATTACAGGTATTGCTCAAATGGGACAGGACATGGAGACTGAGCCACAAGGGGCTATACAATGTGGAGAATCACAATGGGGGATAATGTGACCATACCCAGCAGAGAACAACAATATACCAGAGGCCGTGAGCAAAAGTGTAGTTGCGGGTGCAAATGCTGATCCCCTAGTATAAAACAACTACTGACTATTGCTCACAACCTCTGTCCGGGGATGCTGTGAGGTGTCAATGGACGGTGCAGTACTACCAATAAAGATGGCATATAACAATGAACTGCAAACCTCTCGTCCCACCCTGATCCAGCTACCAAGTTACCTGCCCATGTTGCTGCTGTAGAATGGTAACACGACTCCCCCACTGCTTCAACCTCGACATGTGTTTCGCCACGTAGGCTTCGTCAGGAGGACATTGTGGAGATGCCTGGTGACCCATGTGTGGTGTTGCTGGTAGATCCTCAGTTTGCGGGGTGGCGGGTGGCACTGTCACTCCAGAGGTGGATGAAGAGGTCGAGACTGCAGCAGAAGAGGAAGCAGGAGGAGCCAGAGACCTTTCTTGGTTTTTGAGGTGTCTACTCCACTGCTGCTCGTGTTTTGCACTTAGATGCCTGGTCATGCAGGTTGTGCTCAGGTTGAGAACGTTTATGCCTCGCTTCAGGCTCTGATTGCAGAGCGTGCAAACCACTCGTGTCTTGTCATCAGCACATTGTCTGAAGAACTTCCACGCCAGGGAACTCCTTGGAGCTGGCTTTGGTGTGCTCGGTAGTGATGGACGAGCATCTGATGGGACAGTTCGCAAACGCGATTGCTCAAACTCGCTCAAATGTTCGCGAACCGCAGGTTCGCGGTGGGTCCCATTCATTTTAATGGCATGTGAACATGAGAAACCTCCAGGTCCTATTTGCAGCCACAAAATAATTAGTAGATGCGCATACATAGTCCCACAACATGGACACTGACATACCAGAAGTATTAAGCGATCAACAAGCATTCTTTTTTTATCAGCAAAATTTCGGCAAAATATTAATCGCAGGGAGCACATGCGTTCAGAAGGCGTGGCCTACAGCAACTGGTTTGCACCGACTAGCAATTAGATGAATGCGATGGTTGGAGCGAAGTTCGAGGTAGAGAAAGAACTCCTGGTGACTGTAAGTAATCTTACGTTAAAGTAGTGTATTTGATTTACATTTCACCTGCATGTCTGAACAATCACTTTATATACATAAAGAGTTTTATAAAAAAATCGCCAGTGCGACCTTCTGCGATTCTAATTTTTCTTAAGTGCACCAAACTTCACATTTTATAAGGTCTCGCTAGATATTATAGATTTTTGCACTTAGTTTTCCTGTGACATTACACCCACTATGTTAGCTTACTCTGCAGAGTGGCCGAGCACACTGCGTCATTGGTTGCAAATGCTAACTCGCTATGACGCGGTGCGCTTCTTGCCGCCACCACTGTACAGTAATACACTTGTATAGATCATACAATTGTATCACAGTACAGCGTTCGTGGCCTGTAAGCGCACGTCATCATAGCAACCAATGACGCAGTGCGCTTGTACACTCTGCAGGAGGGGTTTGTACGGTCCGTAGTTTTGAAAAAACACGCCCGTGTGCATGTGGCCTTACTGTTAAGGTTAGAAGATGGGATTGTATTACTACTGTATGTGGGTGGGGTCTGAGCGATCAGATACTGTCCAGCTAAGCAGAAATGTACCTGTAAAGTGACGGTACGGTATGGGGTGCACAGCTGGTTCGACTCCCTGGGATGCACCCTGGGTAACTCTAAATGAACCAGCAAATACTGGCAGTGCAGGCAGCCTAAATCTAATAATTCCACCTCAAAGCATTAAATACTTTTAGCAGTTTACTCAAGTAAATTATTTTCAATACTATTATTGTTAAAAATTGGGATTATATGCTTGCATTTTTCTCTTGCAGTGGATGTTGGGCCGGGGCTACGACCGCACCCGGTCCCAAGCCGAGAAACAGAGGATAGTGCGGGAGTTGGCTTATGAAATGTGGCACCAAATGGGTCACAAACACTGCAGTCTGGCCATTATAAAAATAAAAGGTCAGATATGAAGCGAAGACAGCCCCGTTTCATAAAAAGAATCCGGGATGAAAAATGCCCAGGTACAGATGTAAAAAACTTTTGTATGTTTTGCCAACACTTTGTAATGTATACAGTGCTAAGCAAAAGTATTCACCCTCCTTGACTTTGTTCTTTTTTTTTTGTTGACTCACCCTTGGAATTTACATGGATTGTTTGAGGATTTCCATCATGTAATTTGTAAAACATGCCCACAACTTAGACCTTCTTTTAAATTGGTTAATTGTAAAGCATACAACTAATAGGACAAAATAACAGAAAAGGTCAATGTGCATAACTATTCACCCCCCTAAAATCAATACTTAGTAGAGCCACCTTTTGCGGCAATCACAGCTCCAAGTCGCTTTGGATAAGTCTCTATGAGCAGTTGCCACATCTTACCACAGGCGTTTTTGCCCATTCCTCCTTGCAATACTGATTCTGCTCCTTCAAATTTGATGGTTTGGGCTTGTGAACAGCAATCTTTAAGTCTGACCACAGATTTTCTATTGGATTGAGATGTGGGCTGTGACTAGGCCATTCCAATACATTTACATGTTTCCCCTTAAACCACTCAAGTGTTGCTTTAGCCGTGTGTTTGGGGGCATTGTCCTGCTGGACGGTGAAACTCTGTCTTACCCTCAAATCACGCACAGAGTGGGACAGGTTTTGCTCAAGAATATCCCTTTCCATCTTTCCCTCAACTCTGACCAGTTTCCCAGTCACGGCTGCTGAAAAACATCCCCACAGCATGATGCTGCCACCACCATGTTTCACTCTGGGGATGGTGTTCTTTGGGTGATGTGATGTGTTGGCTTTGTGCCAGACAAGTGATGGACTGAACAATCACTGTGTCTGCAGTAGAAGCCTTACTATGGGCTATGGACCCAGGACTATGGAGACCCCCACTCTGACCTATTTGGTTTAGAGGGAACTATAAACCATGAATTTTTGGTTGAGTTTATAGGCCACCTCTTTCATATTCCCCATTAAAGTAGCATGGTGTGAATCCATAAACGCAATAAGGGTTAACTCTGCTCTGAGACTCCCAATGAATGTGTTTTTTTTTCTTCTTTGTTCTATTGTGTTAGTGATGAGATTAAGAAGTAGCAGACTCTGGTGTAGAGAAGTAGATCATCCTATGATACACTGAGGAGATAATCCCATCCCATGGGTCTCCTCTCGCCCTATTGTTCCATCAAGACACTGTGAAGGGGATGTCTTTTTTTCATACTGTTAATTTTTGATTGAGTTATGTGTCATAAAGCTGGCAGCCACTGCAATTATATATAGATCCCTCCATATTGGAATTTTTTTTATATCAAATGTTCTTAAGATTTTGGAGTAGTTTATCTGAAATCTGAACATTCTGTGATCACAGAAGTTCCTATTCCCTCCATTCGGAGAAGGCGATCGGCGGAGGCCGTGGAGGTAGTGGAGGTAGAGGCGGAAGAGGAGGAGGAGGCCGGACCTTCCCTGCCTATTGAGCCACCCCCACCAGATGTCGGAGAAGTGAAGGAGGTGGAAAGTGCTGTACCCCCCAGCACCACCCCATCTCAGGACTCTGAGGAAGAGGAGGTGATCACCAGCAGCCCCGGCCAGGAGGGTAAATATTTGCACATAGCAATATGATTATGTATCCATAACATGTACATAAACATTAAAAGGGCCAACAATGAGGCGACCACATACACTATAGTAATACAAAAAGAGACTGGACAATAACTCTTTATTCTACATTAAAACCATTAATTTAACAAATAAATAATATTAAACTCAATAGAACTATCCCTAACAAATAAAATAAAATTATACTGTACTGAAATATCACTAATAAACTATTTAAAGATCATAAATATCACTAACGTATTGAGATTTAAATCGTTAATGTGCATAAAGACTTTAAATAAAAAATTAAAAAATAAAGAAGATAAACGATAGAGAAACATATTTTGTACCGCCATGTACATATCAACTGTCTCTATAAAAATATCCGATGCTCTAATCCCTCCTGTGAACACTTTAAACATAAAAAAAAACTATTTAAAGAAAATATTACTTTATTCAACCTAACATTACTAAAAGTGCAACACCAAGCTATCAAAAAAGGCATATGCCCCCCAAAATAGTAATAAATCAGTCAGTTCATTCTGCAAAAAATGAGACCCTACCATTAGACAATAGCCAAATAAAAATAATAATATGGCTCTCAAAAGATGGAGACAGTAAAACATGAATTGTTTTTGGTTCAACAATGCTTTTATTGTCTAAAATAGAAATAACAAAAAAATAAGGAAAAATATTCGGTCTGGCTGCATCTGTAACAACCAGCTGTCTAAAAATATCATACCAAATAAACCCCTCAGGTGGACACCTTTTTAACCCATTAAGGACTTAGGACGTACCAGTACGCCCTATTTCTCGAGTCCTTAAGGACTTTAAATCTCGATTGCGGCGCGGTGGGGGTTAATCGCAACAGGGTGTCCGCTGGAATCATTCAGCGGGCATCCTGTAATAACACATACCCATGGCCCGCCGGATGTTCTCAGTGGAGGAGGCATACGCCCAGATTGCCTCCGACTCTGAGAGCCCCAGTGAGGATGAGGATGACCCCACGTTCCTCTTGTCATCCGCATCCTCCTCATCATCATCTTTTTTTTTCAGTGACCCATTTGTGAATCTAATGGTGGAGCAGACGAACCTGTATGCCCAACAGTTCGTTGCTCAGCACCCGGGCTTCTTTTTGGCTGGACGCCGGTCAGTACAGCCGAGATGAGGACATTTTGGGGCACATGGGTCTAGTGCAAAAACCCAGTGTCAGGCAATACTGGAGTGGGGACGTCCTCTACCAGACCCCACTCTACAGTATGGCCATGACACGTCCCCGGTTTGAGGCCATCCGGAAATGTCTGCATTATTCAGATAATGCAGTATGTCCCCTTCCCCCCCGAGGTGATCCTGCCCATGACCGTCTGTATAAGATACGGCCGGTCATCGTTCACTTCGGGGCCAAATTTGCGCAGGCCTACGTACCTGGAAGGGAGGTCACAGTTGATGAGTCTCTCGCAAGGGGAGACTCAGTTTCCGCCAATACATTCCCACTAAGCGGGCGAGGTATGGCGTGAAAATGTACAAAATTTGCGAGAGTACCTCAGGGTACACTTCCAAATTTCATGTGTACGAGGGGCGAGATTCCCGTATTGAACCCCCAGAATGTCCCCCCACTCTGGGTGTTAGCCCACTGCTAGATAAGGGTTACCACTTGTACGTGGATAACTTTTATACTAGCATTCCCTTGTTCAGGTCCCTTGCCTCCAGATCCACGTTCGCTTGTGGAACCGTGTGGAAAAATCAACGCGGCCTCCCTACCTACCCCCTCCAGGTACCTATCCCCAGGGGTGAAACCCGTGCCCTTACCAGTGGAAACCTGTTCCTGGTCAGGTATAAGGACAAGAGGGATGTCTTTATACTGTCCACAATCCACGGTAACAGCACCACCCCCGTCTCTGTGCGAGGTACCCCGGCAACGGTCCTCAAGCCCGATTGTATCGTCGACTACAATCGGTATATGGGAGGAGTTGATCAAGTCCTCAAGCCATATAATACCATGAGCAAAACCCAGGCATGGTACAAAATAGTTGCGGTCTACTTGGTACAGGTTGCCTTATACAACACTTTTGTACTATCCCGAAGTGCTGGCAGCACAGGGACATTCCTCCAATTCTATGAGGCAGTCCTCAAGGACCTGATCTTTACAGACCGGGAAAGAGCAGGCCGGAGTACCTCGGGAACTGGAGGTGCTCGGATCGTCCCTTGCCAACATTTTCCAGGTGTGGTCCCCCATACTGGAAAGAAGGGACGAACCCAAAAAAAGTGCAGAGTGTGTCACAAGAGGGGGATACGAAAGGACACCACCACTCAATATGACACTTGCCCCGATCATCCGGGCCTCTGCGTTATCGATTGCTTCAGGGAGTATCACACTTCCATGGAGTACTAAATTTTTATAATCCCTAACAGTCCCCTAGAGAACATAAAAAACTATGGCCCTCAGACTTTGGAGACATGGAAAAATATTAGTTTTAGTGCAGGCATCCTCAAACTGCGGCCCTCCAGATGTTGTAAAACTATAACTCCCAGCATGCCCAGACAACCTACAGCTATCAGCAGGGCATGGTGGGAATTGTAGTTTTACAACATCTGGAGGGCCGCAGTTTGAGGATGCCTGCTTAGTGTCTCCAAAGTCTGAGAGCCATACATATTGGGCATCACCGCGTCCGTAAAAATCTTCTCTATAAAAATAACATTTAACCCAACCTACCCGGATGAACAGCGTTAAAAAAAAAAAAAAAAGCCATTTTTTGTCACCTAACATCACAAAAAGTATAATAGCGAGCGATCAAAATGTCATATGCACCCCCAATTAGTGCCAATAAAACCGCCATCTCATCCCGCAAAAAGGTGAAATAGCAAGCGATCATAATGTCTGATGCACCACAAAATAAAGGTTTAATAAGAGTTGCAAATAATGTGAATATATATATTTTTTCAAACAGGAATGAAGACATTGAAAGCCAATTGGCCAAAATGCAAAAGGAGCAGCGCAATGATATGTGGGCCATTCAAGAGTGCTTGAAGGCCATGGAGGAGAGGCAACTCCAGGCCATGAAGGCGGTGCAGGAGATGATCATCCTTTTGGAAAAGTTGCCATAATATATATATTTTTTCTAATAAGTTATATAAATCGTTTATACAGTTATAACATGTATTTTGTTTTTTGTACTATTGCTCGGTTTTAGTGTAAAAGATCAGCCTAAATCAGCCAGAACTGACAGCAGTCGGTAAATACATGTCAAATACATGTTTTTTTCTCTGCTGGGTGTTGCCATTTAAACCCTTTTTTTTTTCTCTGCTTGATTAAGGGCAGTGGCCTGGGCAACCAGGTGCTATAAATTGAATCACTGAACTCTCCCTGAGCTTGCTCTTCCTGAGGCTTGCTTTACTAAGTGGGCTTCTTAATAAGTGGAGTTAAAAAAAAAAAAAAAAAAAAAAAAAAAAAAAAAAAAGTTTAAGAAAAGGAGTTGGAAACTAAGGTTGGATATAATTTCCTTGTGTGTTGTTGGCTTAATTCTAGGTAGTCCTTCAACTACAGCAGACAGGGTCTAATTCTAAATCATATTTACTGTTTTACTTTTTACTGTTGTAATCCCCATTTAGTATGTGTTGCACAATTGACAACACAGTCCAGTGCACATCTTGCATGATGTATGCAGTCCTGGAACTGCCGTTCGAGGGTGCATATCTTTGTTCAAGATGTGAGCAAATTACCCCTTTGGAATCGCAAATCGAGTCTCTAAACGGGCAAGTTGCAACACTGAGAGGCATTGACAATTTGCAAAAGAGTTTGCTTCTCACCGAGCAAGCACTCTTTGGGGTAGATGAGGGGGAGGGTGACAGAGAGGAGGCTGAGGAACGTGAGGTAGCTAGCTGGGTAACAGTTAGAAAGTTGGGTAGAGGGAAGAGTGCCAGGGAGACTAGCCCTGATCTGACACACCCCAATAAGTTTGCATGTTTGGCAGATAAGGGGGATGTCAGTCCAGGGACGGCACTGCTGCAGCCGGACACTTCCTCTGCCAGTCAGGGGAATGCCAGCTGCGGTAAGCAGGGGACCAGGAGAGCAGGGCAGGCCAGACAGGTGCTGGTAGTAAGAGACTCCATTATTAGGGAAACAGATAGGGAAATCTGTCACAAAGACCATGATCGCCGAACAGTGTGCTGTCTTCCTGGCGCTAGAGTTCGACACATCGCGGATCGAGTTGACAGATTACTGGGAGGGGCTGGAGAAGATCCAGCGGTCATGGTCCATATCGGAACCAATGACAAAGTTAGAGGTAGGTCGAGTCCTTAAAAATGATTTCAGGGATTTAGGTCAAAAGCTTAGGGCAAGGACCTCAAAGGTAGTATTTTCCAAAATACTTCCTGTACCACGAGCCAGACAAGAAAGGCAGCGGGAGATTAGGGAGCTTAACAAGTGGTTAGAGTGTTAATAGTGACACAAATTGCTAGCTAATAGGTCCACAAAAGTCCTTTTAAGGACTGGTATAGGTGTGCTATTGATTGGTGTGCAGTATATAGGGTGTAATACACTTACAATATACTTTCTAATATAGAAAGCATATTATAGTGGATTTGTATTGTGCAGCATTGTGACTGGTGATCGGTTCTGCAGTGATACTACAAAGAGTGACAAGCGCAATTGGAAAAAAGTATTATAACTGGTGTGATAGACCAGTGGCCCCCAAAACCAAATATTGAAGCGGGGTGTTATATAAGAATATACTACTCAAATAGTGTATTTGGGTGCTGCAGAAATGTATCCGCTTTCACTGCGTTACCTCTGCTACACACAGTGAGAAAATGTAAAGGTATTTATTTTTTTTATAACTGGTGTGATTATAGACCAGTTGACCTCAAAACGACATATTCAAGCAGGGTGTTATCTAAGAATATGTTAAAAAAGGGTAGTGGCTAAAGATGGGAAGGACTGGGGCCTCCTTCTGCCCTATCTCATGTTTGCAGTGCAAAAGGTACCCCAGGTATCTACTGGGTTCTCGCCCTTAGAACTGCTATATGGTAGACAACCTTGCGGTCTCTTGGACGTGGTCAAAGAGGACAGGGAACAACATCCCACTCCACATAATAGTGTCATTGAGTATGTTACCCAGATGCAAGATCGGATAGAGACAGTGTTGCCTCTTGATAGGGAGCATATGGAGGCAGCTCAGCAAGCCCAGAGTTGGGTATATAATCAGCAGGCTTGGGTCCGGATCTTTAACCCAGGTGATTGGGTTTTGGTTCTGGTGCCGACTGTGGACAGTAAGTTCCTGGCTAGGTGGCAGGGGCCCTACGAGGTACTTGAGAAAATTGGAGATATAAACTACAAGGTACACCAGCCAGGGCGGCGAAAGCCAGTGCAGGTTTACCATGTGAATTTACTTAAACCGTGGAAAGATAGGGAAACCTGTACAGAAGACATCCCGTGGCCAGATTTCTAGAAGAGGTACCAGCCCTTCTATCTGATGCAAGAGAGGCGGCTGCCACAGTAAAAATTGCTGACAGCCTCTCCTCTAAACAGACTTAGGAGGCCAGGGAGTTCATTAGTCGGAACAAGGATGTGTTCTCGGACTTCCCTGGACGCACTTCCATAATCCAGCATGACATTGTCACTGAGCCTCAGGCAAAAGTCCAATTAAAACCATACCGGGTACCCGAGGCTCAGCAACAAGCCATATCGGAGGAGGGAATGTTGCAGCTAGACGTCATTGAGGAGTCAAAAAGTGAGTGGGCCAGTCCTATAGTATTGATACCCAAGCTGGACGGGACATTGCGTTTTGTAACAACTTTCGAAAACTTAACGAGGTTTCCAAATTTGATGCGTATCCCATGCCCCAGGTGGATGAGCTTATCGAGAGGTTAGGACAAGCCTGGTATTTTTCAGTTTTGGACTTCACGAAAGGGTACTGGCTAGAGTTGAGCGAACACCTGGATGTTCGGGTTCGAGAAGTTCGGCCGAACATCCCGGAAATGTTCGGGTTCGGGATCCGAACCCGATCCGAACTTCGTCCCGAACCCGAACCCCATTGAAGTCAATGGGGACCCGAACTTTTCGGCACTAAAAAGGCTGTAAAACAGCCCAGGAAAGAGCTAGAGGGCTGCAAAAGGCAGCAACATGTAGGTAAATCCCCTGCAAACAAATGTGGATAGGGAAATGAATTAAAATAAAAATTAAATAAATAAAAATTAACCAAAATCAATTGGAGAGAGGTTCCATAGCAGAGAATCTGGCTTCCCGTCACCCACCACTGCAACAGTCCATTCTCAGATATTTAGGCCCCGGCACCCAGGCAGAGGAGAGAGGTCCCGTAACAGAGAATCTGTCTTCATGTCAGCAGAGAATTAGTCTGCATGTCATAGCAGAGAATGAGGCTTCACGTCAGCCACCACTGCAACAGTCCATTGGCATATATTTAGGCCCAGCACCCAGGCAGAGGAGGGAGGTCCCGTAACAGAGAATCTGTCTTCATGTCAGCAGAGAATTAGTCTGCATGTCATAGCAGAGAATGAGGCTTCACGTCAGCCACCACTGCAACAGTCCATTGGCATATATTTAGGCCCAGCACACACACAGGCAGAGGAGAGAGGTCCCGTAACAGAGAATCTGGCTTCATGTCAGCAGAGAATCAGTCTGCATGTCATAGCAGAGAATGAGGCTTCACGTCAGCCACCACTGCAACAGTCCATTGGCATATATTTAGGCCCAGCACACACACAGGCAGAGGAGAGAGGTCCCGTAACAGAGAATCTGGCTTCATGTCAGCAGAGAATCAGTCTGCATGTCATAGCAGAGAATGAGGCTTCACGTCAGCCACCACTGCAACAGTCCATTGGCATATATTTAGGCCCAGCACCCAGGCAGAGGAGGGAGGTCCCGTAACAGAGAATCTGTCTTCATGTCAGCAGAGAATTAGTCTGCATGTCATAGCAGAGAATGAGGCTTCACGTCAGCCACCACTGCAACAGTCCATTGGCATATATTTAGGCCCAGCACACACACAGGCAGAGGAGAGAGGTCCCGTAACAGAGAATCTGGCTTCATGTCAGCAGAGAATCAGTCTGCATGTCATAGCAGAGAATGAGGCTTCACGTCAGCCACCACTGCAACAGTCCATTGGCATATATTTAGGCCCAGCACACACACAGGCAGAGGAGAGAGGTCCCGTAACAGAGAATCTGGCTTCATGTCAGCAGAGAATCAGTCTGCATGTCATAGCAGAGAATGAGGCTTCACGTCAGCCACCACTGCAACAGTCCATTGGCATATATTTAGGCCCAGCACCCAGGCAGAGGAGGGAGGTCCCGTAACAGAGAATCTGTCTTCATGTCAGCAGAGAATTAGTCTGCATGTCATAGCAGAGAATGAGGCTTCACGTCAGCCACCACTGGAACAGTCCATTCTCAGATATTTAGGCCCCGGCACCCAGGCAGAGGAGAGAGGTCCCGTAACAGAGAATCTGTCTTCATGTCAGCAGAGAATTAGTCTGCATGTCATAGCAGAGAATGAGGCTTCACGTCAGCCACCACTGCAACAGTCCATTGGCATATATTTAGGCCCAGCACCCAGGCAGAGGAGAGAGGTCCCGTAACAGACAATCTGGCTTCATGTCAGCAGAGAATCAGTCTGCATGTCATAGCAGAGAATCAGGCTTCACGTCACCCACCACTGCAACAGTCCATTGTCATAAATTTAGGCCCAGCACTAGTGTTGAGCGGCATGTCCCATATTCGAATTCGCGAAATTTTGTGAATATTCGAAAGAATATTCGTAAAATATTCGCGATTATTCAAATTCGTTATTATTTCGCATATGCGATAATTCGAATTATCGCATAATACATATGCTATGCAAAATTCACATGTGCGCTAATGAAATCGCCTTACGAAGATTCGCAACTCAATTCAATCACTAATGTATGAATGCAATGCCCTTTGCCTCTGTTCTGGGACAAGTGTAGATATTCGCATGTGCGCTAATAAAATCGCCTTACGAAGATTCGCACCTCAATCACTTTCTAGGGAATGTGAGACTTTTGGGAATCAATCGAGATACAGTGGGGGGTGATGACAGTAGTTGACAGAGTACAGATCAATGTAATCTGTAAGGTGGAAAGTAAAATAAAAAATACGAATATTCGTAAATCGAATTTTACGAAGTTCTACGTATTCGCGAATATGGTGCTATACTATATGAATGCACAGGCCTTTGCCTCTCTGTTCTGGGGACAAGTGTAGATATTTGCATTTGCGTTAATAAAATCGCCTTACGAAGATTCGCAGCTCAATTCAATCACTAATGTATGAATGCAAAGCCCTTTGCCTCTGTTCTGGGACAAGTGTAGATATTCGCATGTGCGCTAATAAAATCGCCTTACGAAGATTCGCAACTCAATTCACTAATGTATGAATGCAAAGCCCTTTGCCTCTGTTCTGGGACGTGCCGATATTCGCATGTGCGCTAATAAAATCGCCTTACGAAGATTCGCGCCTCAATCACTTTCTAGGCAATGTGAGTAAGATCTGAGCTGTTGGACCTTTGGGAAACAATCAATTATATGTGTACTGTAATTTTGTGGGGGGGGGGGGGGGAAACAAAAAACGAATATTCGTTTTTACGAATATATAGCACTATATTCGAAATATTCGCGAAATCGCGAAGTTGCGATATTCGCGAAAAAAATTTGCTTTTCGAATATTCGCGCTCAACACTACCCAGCACCCAGGCAGAGGAGAGAGGTCCCGTAACAGAGAATCTGGCTTCATGTCAGCAGAGAATCAGTCTTCATATCATAGCAGAGAATCAGGCTTCACGTCACCCACCACTGTAAGAGTCAATTTTCATAAATTTAGGCCCAGAACCCAGGCAGAGGAGAAAGGTCCCGTAACAGACAATCTGGCTTCATGTCAGCAGAGAATCAGTCTTCATATCATAGCAGAGAATCAGGCTTCACGTCACCCACCACTGCAACAGTCAATTGTCATAAATTTAGGCCCAGCACCCAGGCAGAGGAGAGAGCTCCCGTAACAGAGGATCTGGCTTCATGTCAGCAGAGAATCAGTCTGCATGTCATAGCAGAGAATGAGGCTTCACGTCACCCACCACTGCAACAGTCCATTGGCATATATTTAGGCCTAGCACACAGGCAGAGCAGAGAGGTCCCGTAACAGACAATCTGGCTTCATGACAGCAGAGAATCAGTCTGCATGTCATAGCAGAGAATGAGGCTTCACGTCAGCCACCACTGCAACAGTCCATTGGCATATATTTAGGCCTAGCACACAGGCAGAGCAGAGAGGTCCCGTAACAGACAATCTGGCTTCATGACAGCAGAGAATCAGTCTGCATGTCATAGCAGAGAATCAGGCTTCACGTCAGCCACCACTGCAACAGTCCATTGTCATAAATTTAGGCCCAGCACCCAGGCAGAGGAGAGAGGTCCCGTAACAGAGAATCTGGCTTCATGTCAGCAGAGAATCAGTCTTCATATCATAGCAGAGAATCAGGCTTCACGTCACCCACCACTGTAAGAGTCAATTTTCATAAATTTAGGCCCAGCACCCAGGCAGAGGAGAGAGGTCCCGTAACAGACAATCTGGCTTCATGTCAGCAGAGAATCAGTCTTCATATCATAGCAGAGAATCAGGCTTCACGTCACCCACCACTGCAACAGTCAATTTTCATAAATTTAGGCCCAGAACCCAGGCAGAGGAGAAAGGTCCCGTAACAGACAATCTGGCTTCATGTCAGCAGAGAATCAGTCTTCATATCATAGCAGAGAATCAGGCTTCACGTCACCCACCACTGCAACAGTCAATTGTCATAAATTTAGGCCCAGCACCCAGGCAGAGGAGAGAGCTCCCGTAACAGAGGATCTGGCTTCATGTCAGCAGAGAATCAGTCTGCATGTCATAGCAGAGAATGAGGCTTCACGTCACCCACCACTGCAACAGTCCATTGGCATATATTTAGGCCTAGCACACAGGCAGAGGAGAGGTTCATTCAACTTTGGGTAGCCTCGCAATATAATGGTAAAATGAAAATAAAAATAGGATTGAATGAGGAAGTGCCCTGGAGTCCAATAATATATGGTTATGGGGAGGTAGTTAATGTCTAATCTGGACAAGGGACGGACAGGTCCTGTGGGATCCATGCCTGGTTCATTTTTATGAACGTCAGCTTGTCCACATTGGCTGTAGACAGGCGGCTGCGTTTGTCTGTAATGACGCCCCCTGCCGTGCTGAATACACGTTCAGACAAAACGCTGGCTGCCGGGCAGGCCAGCACCTCCAAGGCATAAAAGGCTAGCTCTGGCCACGTGGACAATTTAGAGACCCAGAAGTTGAATGGGGCCGAACCATCAGTCAGTACGTGGAGGGGTGTGCACACGTACTGTTCCACCATGTTAGTGAAATGTTGCCTCCTGCTAACACGTTGCGTATCAGGTGGTGGTGCAGTTAGCTGTGGCGTGTTGACAAAAGTTTTCCACATCTCTGCCATGCTAACCCTGCCCTCAGAGGAGCTGGCCGTGACACAGCTGCCTTGGCGACCTCTTGCTCCTCCTCTGCCTTGGCCTTGGGCTTCCACTTGTTCCCCTGTGACATTTGGGAATGCTCTCAGTAGCGTGTCTACCAACGTGCGCTTGTACTCGCGCATCTTCCTATCACGCTCCAGTGCAGGAAGTAAGGTGGGCACATTGTCTTTGTAGCGTGGATCCAGCAGGGTGGCAACCCAGTAGTCCGCACAGGTTAAAATGTGGGCAACTCTGCTGTCGTTGCGCAGGCACTGCAGCATGTAGTCGCTCATGTGTGCCAGGCTGCCCAGGGATAAGGACAAGCTGTCCTCTGTGGGAGGCGTATCGTCATCGTCCTGCCTTTCCCCCCAGCCACGCACCAGTGATGGACCCGAGCTGCGTTGGGTGCCACCCCGCTGTGACCATGCTTCATCCTCATCCTCCTCCACCTCCTCCTCATCCTCGTCCTCCTCGTCCTCCAGTAGTGGGCCCTGGCTGGCCACATTTGTACCTGGCCTCTGCTGTTGCCAAAAACCTCCCTCTGAGTCACTTCGAAGAGACTGGCCTGAAAGTGCTAAAAATGACCCCTCTTCCTCCTCCTCCTCCTCCTCCTCCTGGGCCACCTCCTCTTCCATCATCGCCCTAAGTGTTTTCTCAAGGAGACATAGAAGTGGTATTGTAACGCTGATAACGGTGTCATCGCCACTGGCCATGTTGGTGGAGTACTCGAAACAGCGCAACAGGGCACACAGGTCTCGCATGGAGGCCCAGTCATTGGTGGTGAAGTGGTGCTGTTCTGTAGTGCGACTGACCCGTGCGTGCTGCAGCTGAAACTCCACTATGGCCTGCTGCTGCTCGCACAGTCTGTCCAGCATGTGCAAGGTGGAGTTCCACCTGGTGGGCACGTCGCATATGAGGCGGTGAGCGGGAAGGCCGAAGTTACGCTGTAGCGCAGACAGGCGAGCAGCAGCAGGATGTGAACGCCGGAAGCGCGAACAGACGGCCCGCACTTTATGCAGCAGCTCTGACATGTCGGGGTAGTTGTGAATGAACTTCTGCACCACCAAATTCAGCACATGCGCCAAGCAAGGGATGTGCGTCAAATTGGCTAGTCCCAGAGCTGCAACGAGATTTCGCCCATTATCACACACCACCAGGCCGGGCTTGAGGCTCACCGGCAGCAACCACTCGTCGGTCTGTTGTTCTATACCCCGCCACAACTCCTGTGCGGTGTGGGGCCTGTCCCCCAAACATATGAGTTTCAGAATGGCCTGCTGACGTTTACCCCGGGCTGTGCTGAAGTTGGTGGTGAAGGTGTGTGGCTGACTGGATGAGCAGGTGGAAGAAGAGGAGGAGGAAGCCGAGAAGGAGGAGGTGGCAACAGGAGGCAAAGAATGTTGCCCTGCGATCCTTGGCGGCGGAAGGACGTGCGCCAAACAGCTCTCCGCCTGGGGCCCAGCTGCCACTACATTTACCCAGTGTGCAGTTAGGGAGATATAGCGTCCCTGGCCGTGCTTACTGGTCCACGTATCTGTGGTTAGGTGGACCTTGCTACAGATGGCGTTGCGCAGTGCACACTTGATTTTATCGGATACTTGGTTGTGCAGGGAAGGCACGGCTCTCTTGGAGAAGTAGTGCCGGCTGGGAACAACATACTGTGGGACAGCAAGCGACATGAGCTGTTTGAAGCTGTCTGTGTCCACCAGCCTAAATGACAGCATTTCATAGGCCAGTAGTTTAGAAATGCTGGCATTCAGGGCCAGGGATCGAGGGTGGCTAGGTGGGAATTTACGCTTTCTATCAAATGTTTGTGAGATGGAGAGCTGAACGCTGGCGTGTGACATGGTTGAGACGCTTGGTGACGGAGGTGGTGGTGGTGGTGTTGGTGGTACATCCCCTGTTTGCTGGGCGGCAGGTGCCAACGTTCCTCCAGAGGCGGAGGAAGAGGCCGAGGCGGCAGCAGCAGAATAGGCCGAGGCGGCAGCAGCAGAAGAGGTAGCAGGGGGAGCCTGAGTGACTTCCTTGGTTTTAAGGTGTTTACTCCACTGCAGTTCATGCTTTGCATGCAGGTGCCTGGTCATGCAGGTTGTGCTCAGGTTCAGAACGTTAATGCCTCGCTTCAGGCTCTGATGGCACAGCGTGCAAACCACTCGGGTCTTGTCGTCAGCACATTGTTTGAAGAAGTGCCATGCCAGGGAACTCCTTGAAGCTGCCTTTGGGGTGCTCGGTCCCAGATGGCGGCGGTCAGTAGCAGGCGGAGTCTCTTGGCGGCGGGTGTTCTGCTTTTGCCCACTGCTCCCTCTTTTGCTACGCTGTTGGCTCGGTCTCACCACTGCCTCTTCCTCCGAACTGTGAAAGTCAGTGGCACGACCTTCATTCCATGTGGGGTCTAGGACCTCATCGTCCCCTGCATCGTCTTCCACCCAGTCTTGATCCCTGACCTCCTGTTCAGTCTGCACACTGCAGAAAGACGCAGCAGTTGGCACCTGTGTTTCGTCATCATCAGAGACATGCTGAGGTGGTATTCCCATGTCCTCATCATCAGGAAACATAAGTGGTTGTGCGTCAGTGCATTCTATGTCTTTCACCGCTGGGGAAGGGCTAGGTGGATGCCCTTGGGAAACCCTGCCAGCGGAGTCTTCAAACAGCATAAGAGACTGCTGCATAACTTGAGGCTGAGACAGTTTCCCTGGTATGCATGGGGGTGATGTGACAGACTGATGGGGTTGGTTTTCAGGCGCCATCTGTGCGCTTTCTGCAGAAGACTGGGTGGGAGATAATGTGAACGTGCTGGATCCACTGTCGGCCACCCAATTGACTAATGCCTGTACCTGCTCAGGCCTTACCATCCTTAGAACGGCATTGGGCCCCACCATATATCGCTGTAAATTCTGGCGGCTACTGGGACCTGAGGTAGTTGGTACACTAGGACGTGTGGATGTGGCAGAACGGCCACGTCCTCTCCCAGCACCAGAGGGTCCACTAACACCACCACGACCATGTCCACGTCCGCGTCCCTTACTAGATGTTTTTCTCATTGTTATGGTTCACCACAACAACAAATATATTATTTGGCCCAATGTATTGTATTCAAATTCAGCGGGATATAAATTTGAGGCCTAGTATTTAGGCGCTGGGTGACCGGTATGGATTTAGTGACAGAATTAGACTTGGAAATGCACAGAAGCGTGTGTGTGTGAAGTTATTCTGAATGACCCAATGTGCACCTTGAATATTATATACCCTTTTAGGGATAGATTTCAAATAGCTCTGATATAGCAGAAACCACTAAATTATGAAATTGCTAAATTGGGAATTGTACTTCAACCCAGAACAAAAAATGTGCTTTGACGGACACTAAATATCTTGCCCAGCAACAACAGTACAACGGTGGGTAACGAGAGATTTAGAGGGAATTAAATTTGAGGCCTAGTATTTAGGCGCTGGGTCACCGGTATGGATTTAGTGACAGAATTAGACTTGGAAATACACAGTAGCGGGTGTGTGTGAAGTTATTCTGAATGACCCTATGTGCACCTTCAATATTATATACCCTTTTAGGGATAGATTTCAAATAGCTCTGATATAGCAGAAACCACTAAATTATGAAATTGCTAAATTGGGAATTGTACTTCAACCCAGAACAAAAAATGTGCTTTGACGGACACTAAATATCTTGCCCAGCAACAACAGTACAGCGGTGGGTAACGAGAGATTTAGAGGGAATTAAATTTGAGGCCTAGTATTTAGGCGCTGGGTCACCGGTATGGATTTAGTGACAGAATTAGACTTGGAAATGCACAGAAGCGTGTGTGTGAAGTTATTCTGAATGACCCAATGTGCACCTTCAATATTATATACCCTTTTTGGGATAGATTTCAAATAGCTCTGATATAGCAGGAACCACTAAATTATGAAATTGCTAAATTGGGAATTGTACTTCAACCCAGAACAAAAAATGTGCTTTGACGGGCACTAAATAACTTTCCCAGCTACAACAGGACAACGGTAACGAGAGATTTAGAGGGATTTAAATTTGAGGCCTAGTATTTAGGCGCTGGGTGACAGGTATGGGTTTAGTGACAGAATTAGACTTGGAAATACACAGTAGCGGGTGTGTGTGAAGTTATTCTGAATGACCCTATGTGCACCTTCAATATTATATACCCTTTTAGGGATAGATTTCAAATAGCTCTGATATAGCAGAAACCACTAAATTATGAAATTGCTAAATTGGGAATTGTACTTCAACCCAGAACAAAAAATGTGCTTTGACGGACACTAAATATCTTGCCCAGCAACAACAGTACACAGGTGGGTAACGAGAGATTTAGAGGGAATTAAATTTGAGGCCTAGTATTTAGGCGCTGGGTCACCGGTATGGATTTAGTGACAGAATTAGACTTGGAAATACACAGTAGCGGGTGTGTGTGAAGTTATTCTGAATGACCCTATGTGCACCTTCAATATTATATACCCTTTTTGGGATAGATTTCAAATAGCTCTGATATAGCAGGAACCACTAAATTATGAAATTGCTAAATTGGGAATTGTACTTCAACCCAGAACAAAAAATGTGCTTTGACGGGCACTAAATAACTTTCCCAGCTACAACAGGACAACGGTAACGAGAGATTTAGAGGGATTTAAATTTGAGGCCTAGTATTTAGGCGCTGGGTGACAGGTATGGGTTTAGTGACAGAATTAGACTTGGAAATACACAGTAGCGGGTGTGTGTGAAGTTATTCTGAATGACCCTATGTGCACCTTCAATATTATATACCCTTTTTGGGATAGATTTCAAATAGCTCTGATATAGCAGAAACCACTAAATTATGAAATTGCTAAATTGGGAATTGTACTTCAACCCAGAACAAAAAATGTGCTTTGACGGACACTAAATATCTTGCCCAGCAACAACAGTACAGCGGTGGGTAACGAGAGATTTAGAGGGAATTAAATTTGAGGCCTAGTATTTAGGCGCTGGGTCACCGGTATGGATTTAGTGACAGAATTAGACTTGGAAATACACAGTAGCGGGTGTGTGTGAAGTTACTCTGAATGACCCTATGTGCACCTTCAATATTATATACCCTTTTTGGGATAGATTTCAAAGAGCTCTGATATAGCAGGAACCACTAAATTATGAAATTGCTAAATTGGGAATTGTATTTCAACCCAGAACAAGAAATGTGCTTGAACGGACACTAAATAACTCGCCCAGCTACAGCACTAGGGACAGATTTAGCTGGATATAAATTTGAGGCCTAGTATTTAGGCGCTGGGTGACAGGTATGGGTTTAGTGACAGAATTAGACTTGGAAATACACAGTAGCGGGTGTGTGTGAAGTTATTCTGAATGACCCTATGTGCACCTTCAATATTATATACCCTTTTAGGGATAGATTTCAAATAGCTCTGATATAGCAGAAACCACTAAATTATGAAATTGCTAAATTGGGAATTGTACTTCAACCCAGAACAAAAAATGTGCTTTGACGGACACTAAATATCTTGCCCAGCAACAACAGTACAGCGGTGGGTAACGAGAGATTTAGAGGGAATTAAATTTGAGGCCTAGTATTTAGGCGCTGGGTCACCGGTATGGATTTAGTGACAGAATTAGACTTGGAAATACACAGTAGCGGGTGTGTGTGAAGTTATTCTGAATGACCCTATGTGCACCTTCAATATTATATACCCTTTTTGGGATAGATTTCAAATAGCTCTGATATAGCAGGAACCACTAAATTATGAAATTGCTAAATTGGGAATTGTACTTCAACCCAGAACAAAAAATGTGCTTTGACGGGCACTAAATAACTTTCCCAGCTACAACAGGACAACGGTAACGAGAGATTTAGAGGGATTTAAATTTGAGGCCTAGTATTTAGGCGCTGGGTGACAGGTATGGGTTTAGTGACAGAATTAGACTTGGAAATACACAGTAGCGGGTGTGTGTGAAGTTATTCTGAATGACCCTATGTGCACCTTCAATATTATATACCCTTTTTGGGATAGATTTCAAATAGCTCTGATATAGCAGAAACCACTAAATTATGAAATTGCTAAATTGGGAATTGTACTTCAACCCAGAACAAAAAATGTGCTTTGACGGACACTAAATATCTTGCCCAGCAACAACAGTACACCGGTGGGTAACGAGAGATTTAGAGGGAATTAAATTTGAGGCCTAGTATTTAGGCGCTGGGTCACCGGTATGGATTTAGTGACAGAATTAGACTTGGAAATACACAGTAGCGGGTGTGTGTGAAGTTATTCTGAATGACCCTATGTGCACCTTCAATATTATATACCCTTTTTGGGATAGATTTCAAATAGCTCTGATATAGCAGGAACCACTAAATTATGAAATTGCTAAATTGGGAATTGTACTTCAACCCAGAACAAAAAATGTGCTTTGACGGGCACTAAATAACTTTCCCAGCTACAACAGGACAACGGTAACGAGAGATTTAGAGGGATTTAAATTTGAGGCCTAGTATTTAGGCGCTGGGTGACAGGTATGGGTTTAGTGACAGAATTAGACTTGGAAATACACAGTAGCGGGTGTGTGTGAAGTTATTCTGAATGACCCTATGTGCACCTTCAATATTATATACCCTTTTTGGGATAGATTTCAAATAGCTCTGATATAGCAGAAACCACTAAATTATGAAATTGCTAAATTGGGAATTGTACTTCAACCCAGAACAAAAAATGTGCTTTGACGGACACTAAATATCTTGCCCAGCAACAACAGTACAGCGGTGGGTAACGAGAGATTTAGAGGGAATTAAATTTGAGGCCTAGTATTTAGGCGCTGGGTCACCGGTATGGATTTAGTGACAGAATTAGACTTGGAAATACACAGTAGCGGGTGTGTGTGAAGTTACTCTGAATGACCCTATGTGCACCTTCAATATTATATACCCTTTTTGGGATAGATTTCAAAGAGCTCTGATATAGCAGGAACCACTAAATTATGAAATTGCTAAATTGGGAATTGTATTTCAACCCAGAACAAGAAATGTGCTTGAACGGACACTAAATAACTCGCCCAGCTACAGCACTAGGGACAGATTTAGCTGGATATAAATTTGAGGCCTAGTATTTAGGCGCTGGGTGACCGGTATGGATTTAGTGACAGAATTAGACTGGGATATGGCCAAAAAATGAACAGACTATTGCTGGTTAAATGCACTTGGTGTGACAGCTTCACCCTGATGTAGGCTTTAGCCAAAAAACAACCACACCATTGAGGGTTAAATGCACTTGGTGACAGGCGCAGCTTGCCCCTGATTTTGTATATGGCCAAAAAATGAACAGACTATTGCTGGTTAAATGCACTTGGTGTGACAGCTTCACCCTGATGTAGGCTTTAGCCAAAAAACAACCACACCATTGAGGGTTAAATGCACTTGGTGACAGGCGCAGCTTGCCCCTGATTTTGTATATGGCCAAAAAATGAACAGACTATTGCTGGTTAAATGCACTTGGTGTGACAGCTTCACCCTGATGTAGGCTTTAGCCAAAAAACAACCACACCATTGAGGGTTAAATGCACTTGGTGACAGGCGCAGCTTGCCCCTGATTTTGTATATGGCCAAAAAATGAACAGACTATTGCTGGTTAAATGCACTTGGTGTCACAGCTTCACCCTGATGTAGGCTTTAGCCAAAAAACAACCACACCATTGAGGGTTAAATGCACTTGGTCGCAGCTTGTGCTGGCGCACCACAAGACACAAAATGGCCGCCGATCACCCCAGAAAAATGAGACTGACAAACGGTCTGTGCAGCCTAAAAACAGTGAGCAATTGAGGATCAGCAGCTCAATGATCCACAGCTGCAGATCGATCAGTTAATCAAGTCCTTTGGAGGAGTTAATCTGCCTAATCTCGCCCTACTGTCGCAGCCGCAACCTCTCCCTACGCTAATCAGAGCAGAGTGACGGGCGGCGCTATGTGACTCCAGCTTAAATAGAGGCTGGGTCACATGGTGCTCTGGCCAATCACAGCCATGCCAATAGTAGGCATGGCTGTGATGGCCTCTTGGGGCAAGTAGTATGACGCTTGTTGATTGGCTGCTTTGCAGCCTTTCAAAAAGCGCCAAGAAAGCGTCACAAAAGCGCGAAGAAAGCGACGAACACCGAACCCGAACCCGGACTTTTACGAAAATGTCCGGGTTCGGGTCCGTGTCACGGACACCCCAAAATTCGGTACGAACCCGAACTATACAGTTCGAGTTCGCTCATCCCTAGTACTGGCAGGTGCCCTTAACGGAGGTTGCCAAGGAGAAAACTGCCTTCATCATGCCTGAGGGGCTGTATCAATATAAGTTCTTACCCTTTGGTCTGCATGGCGCCCCTGCCACTTTTCAACGACTAATGGACATTGTGCTTCGTTCACATCGTCGGTACATTTCGGATTACCTGGACGATATTGTCATCCACAGTACCGACTGGGAAAGTCACCTACCTAAAGTGCAGGCTGTAGTGTACTACCTTCGGAAAGCTGGCCTAACCCCTAACCCCAAAAAATGTGCGATGGGTACTTAGTCTCTTCTAAACCTAAGTGAACAAAATAGAGACGATACGGAATTGGTCCCGACCTGTCACCACTAGGCGAATAAAGTCATTCCTGGGAATGGTGGGCTATTACATGAGTTTTTTTCCCCCACTTTGCTACTCTAGCCACGCCCTTGACAGGACTCTTGAATGGACACAAGTCAATAATGGTTCGCTGGGATGATAGGGCTGACGAAGCTTTCTCCGCTTTGAAGTCGGCCCTGTGCGGGTCCCCGGTTTTGGTGACGCCCGACTTCAAAACTGAGTTTATAGTACAGACCGATGCCTCCGAAGTAAGCCTGGGTGCTGTATTGTCTCAGGAAGTCAACAGGGAGGAGCATCCCATTGTCTTCCTCAGCCATAAGCTCACCCCAGCCGAGACCCATTATAGTATAGTGGAGCAAGAGTTTCTGGCTATCTAGTGGGCACTAGAATCTATCCGCTATTTTTTATTGGGGAGAAAATTTCCTCCTGGTGACTGACCACTCCCCTCACAAGTGGATGAGCCAGGCCAAAGACAGAAATGCCCGGGTCACCCGATGATTTCTCTCCCTACAAAACTTTAAGTTTTCGGTGGAACACAGGGCGGGCAGGTTTCGGATGCTCTGTCCCCGGGTACACGGTCTGGCGTGTGTTCACCCCCTCAGGCTTGAACAAAGAGGGGGGCTCGGTATGTGACACAGCGAGAGGTTTTGTCTGAGAAAACAGGTATTTTCCTCCCAGCATGTGCTTCTGGGCTGATTTACAGCCAGGTGAGGTCAAATAACGGACCAGATTTTAAGTGACGGTCTGGGTTTTGGCAGAACCTGGCTGTCCTTAAATAGGCAGCTGGGCTCAGATGCTAGGTCTTCTGTGTTGGGATCTGGGAGCCTTGTGTCTGGATGAAGTCTTGCTACCTGTTTGACGTGAAAACAGGTTGGTGCTGCTATCGTCAAGGACTCTTTGAGGCAGAATTGCCACCAACCACCAACACTGCAATTTGACTTTTTTTGCTTGATTATGACTGCTTGTTTTGTCACTTGCCTAAAGTGTGAATAAAACACTGAACTGTTGCCTCTATACTGCATCCGCTAATCCTGTCTACCAGATCGAAACCCCACAATACCAAAATAAAGGCTAGTATTGTTGTAAATGAAGTAAGGACAGATCCCGTTGAAATTCAGATATGTGTAAGACAGGGCTGTCCATTATCCCCTCTCCTGTTTGCTATTGTTATGGAACAATTGGCCTCTTTGATTAGACAAGATAAGACGATAGTGGGGTTTAAATGCAGAAATCATGAAGAAAAGATCTCAATGTACGCAGATGACCTGATGATGTTTCTGGGAACTCATGATTCTTGCCAAGAGTAATCACCCTGCGTTTGAGACATATGGAAGACTGGAGTAATGTAGTCCTTTGGACCCATTAAAAGATCATGTTCCTGGGGTTTTAGAGATTAAAAAAACTGATGAAAGTATTAAGTCCTTAGGTATTAATATATCAAGAAACCCCCAGGACTTTATAAAGTTAAATATACTGCCCTTAATAAACAAAGTTAGAGCTAAGATACAGATCTGGAGAAAGTTACCTCTTTCTATGGCAGGCAGAATTTCATTGATAAAAATGTGTTTACTTCCGATGATGAATTATGTATTTTGGAATACCCCAATAGAAATATCAAAGAAGATCTATAAGACTTTGGAGAATTTACTCAGTGAGCTGATCTGGAGAGGGCGTAGGCCAAGGATGAGACTACAACTTCTACAGTTGGCAGAGGATGAAGGTGGCCTTAACATACCAGATTTAAAATTATACACCCTCGTAGGTTGGCTCAAAAATTGCCTGGAATGGGGCAATACCAGGCTATATGTTTCATATATAAGATCACTTGACAGAAATGCGAGTATAAGATGGATATTTCAAGCATTAGAGGTGGGCCTACATCTACAGGAACAATTTAAAAGCTCCCAAACATGGAGATTAATATATAATACATGGAACTTAGTTAAATGCCTTTGGGAAGATATTGAGATACATGAAGAAACTTTACTGTGGAACAATTTGTTCCTGGAAGGATTAATGACAATAGATAAAACACCATGGCAAAACTTAGGTCAGATATTAAAAAAAGGTGATTTAATGGGGTTTCAACAAATGAAAGATAAATATTGTATTCACTTTAAAGAGTTCTTCTACTATATCCAATTAAGGTATGCCATTAAATTGTGTTTATGTAATAGGAAAGAAATTAAAGCCCTCCCACAACCACTGAGACAATGGGGAGAGGAAGAATAACTAGGATTTATAATATTTTAATACAGCAAAGCAGAGGTAAACTGTGGAATAGAGTAGAAGTAAATAAATGGGAGGATAGGGTGGCACCAATGACTCCTGAAGACTGGAGTAGAGTATATGCTGGAATCAGAAGAGTCTCCCCCAATCCAGCCTATAGATTGATGCAGTTTTATGTGGTACATAGATTATATTATTCCCCAGCCTAATTGATGAAATGGTATAAAAATAAGGTTTTTAAATGTGGTAGAAAAGGAAGTAGATGACATACATTTTACTATGGGAATGTCAATGCTTACAAAAGCTCTGGAATGAAGTTATTACCTAAATTTAGAGCTATCATAAGATCAGAATCCCAAAAACTTTAAATATGTTTGTTTTGGATGATATGGAGGCTCTAAGTAATACCCGATCCCAAGAAATTGCGGCTAGACTCTTATTTTAAGCCAGAAGATGTATAGTAAAGCAATGGGAAAGCAATGGGTAAGCAAAAGATCTCTGACGATAAAAATGTGGGAAAGCTTGGTAAAATGCTCATTGGCTTATGAAAAGCTACATATAAGATCTTGGAAGAAGAATCCAAAATTTGATAAGTTGTGGGGAAAGTGGAGTAATGAGTGTCAGTAGTTGGAGGTGGGGAGGGGGGCGAGGGAGCGGGGAAAGCTATATTCTTGTTAATATGAATTCTTAAATAAAGATTCTTATAAAAAAAATATTTATTTAAAGGGAACCTGTCACCAGTTTTATGGTGTCTTAACTAAGGGCAACATAAATAAGTGACTGATTCTCTAAGCAAAATGCTGGGTCACTTTCTTTAATTGACCCAGTCAATCTGCCAACATCTTGTATTGAAAAGCTCCAGCTAATAATGATGAGTCATGAATATTCATGAGCTCCTGACTCTCCGCCCATCTGCTGCTGAATGACAGTTTGTTTCCATAGGAATCAGCAGCAGGCGGGCAGGGGAGTGGCTATAGCTCTGGATTAAATATACGCTGGACTCGATGACATCACACCGGACTCGAATCAGCTCATTAGCATGCGGCATCTTTGTGTGTATATTATGAGATAACCATCTGTCACACCAGTAAGTGAATACATCTAAGGCACTTTTTAGTAGTTAATGATTGTATATAATTAGATTATAATCAAATATCCACATGACAGGTTCCCTTTAAGGGCTATAAGAAATAGGCACAATCTCTTCCTGCTTGAGAAAATTTTCAACATAGAGATTAAGCTTTGTCACAGGAATCTGAATATGAGAGAAAGATGTGGAAACAATTACGGGAGAGAAATGGGCAAATATACTGGTAGTCCTTAACACATTTGTTAGTGATAAAACTATGTAGGAGCTCCGGCATCATGTAATAAAGAAATTAAATCTTTTAGACATATAATTAAAATATGGCTGCTTATGCATTTACAGTCCTATAGCAGACTCTTAGGCTTGAGCAAATTGACCTTTGAATCATCGATCCAAAGTTGATTCAATCAAATCCTTTGATTTTAACCACTTAAGGACCACAGGTTTATACCCCCCTAGTGACCAGGCCCTTTTTTACAAATCGGCACTCCACAACTTTAGCGGTTTATTGCTCGGTCATGCAACTTACCACCCAAATGAATTTTACCTCCTTTTCTTCTCACTAATAGAGCTTTCATTTGGTGGTATTTCATTGCCGCTGACATTTTTACTTTTTTTGTTATTAATCAAAATTTAACGATTTTTTTGCAAAAAAATGACATTTTTCACTTTCAGCTGTAAAATTTTGCAAAAAAAACGACATCCATATATACATTTTTCGCCAAATTTATTGTTCTACATGTCTTTGATAAAAAAAAAATGTTTGGGCAAAAAAAAAATGGTTTGGGTAAAAGTTATAGCATTTACAAACTATGGTACAAAAATGTGAATTTCCGCTTTTTGAAACAGCTCTGACTTTCTGAGCACCTGTCATGATTCCTGAGGTTCTACAATGCCCAAACAGTAGAAAACCCCCACAAATGACCCCATTTCGGAAAGTAGACACCCTAAGGTATTCGCTGATGGGCATAGTGAGTTCATAGAACTTTTTATTTTTTGTCACAAGTTAGCGGAAAATGATGATGATTTTATTTTTTTTATTTTTTCTTACAAAGTCTCATATTCCACTAACTTGCGACAAAAAATAAAAAATTCTAAAAACTTGCCATGCCCCTCACGGAATACCTTGGGGTGTCTTCTTTCCAAAATGGGGTCACTTGTGGCGTAGTTATACTGCCCTGGCAATTTAGGGGCCCAAATGTGTGAGAAGAACTTTGCAATCAAAATGTGTAAAAAATGACCGGTGAAATCCGAAAGGTGCACTTTGGAATATGTGCCCCTTTGCCCACCTTGGCAGCAAAAAAGTGTGACACATCTGGTATCGCCGTACTCAGGAGAAGTTGGGGAATGTGTTTTGGGGTGTCATTTTACATATACCCATGCTGGGTGAGAAAAATATCTTGGTCAAATGCCAACTTTGTATAAAAAAATGGGAAAAGTTGTCTTTTGCCAAGATATTTCTCTCACCCAGCATGGGTATATGTAAAATGACACCCCAAAACACATTCCCCAACTTCTCCTGAGTACGGCGATACCAGATGTGTGACACTTTTTTGCAGCCAAGGTGGGCAAAGGGGCACATATTCCAAAGTGCACCTTTCAGATTTTGCAGGCCATTTTTTACACATTTTGATTGCAAGGTACTTCTCACACATTTGGGCCCCTAAATTGCCAGGGCAGTATAACTACGCCACAAGTGACCCCATTTTGGAAAGAAGACACCCCAAGGTATTCCGTGAGGGGCACGGCGAGTTCCTAGAATGTTTTATTTTTTGTCACAAGTTAGCGGAAAATGATGATTTTTTTTTTTTTCTCTTTTTTCCTTACAAAGTCTCATATTCCACTAACTTGCGACAAAAAATAAAAAATTCTAGGAACTCGCCATGCCCCTCACGGAATACCTTGGGGTGTCTTCTTTCCAAAATGGGGTCACTTGTGGCGTAGTTATACTGCCCTGGCAATTTAGGGGCCCTAATGTGTGAGAAGAACTTTGCAATCAAAATGTGTAAAAAATGACCGGTGAAATCCGAAAGGTGCACTTTGGAATATGTGCCCCTTTGCCCACCTTGGCTGCAAAAAAGTGTCACACATCTGGTATCGCCGTACTCAGGAGAAGTTGGGGAATGTGTTTTGGAGTGTCATTTTACATATACCCATGCTGGGTGAGAGAAATATCTTGGCAAAAGACAACTTTTCCCATTTTTTTATACAAAGTTGGCATTTGACCAAGATATTTTTCTCACCCAGCATGGGTATATGTAAAATGACACCCCAAAACACATTCCCCAACTTCTCCTGAGTACGGCGATACCAGATGTGTCACACTTTTTTGCTGCCAAGGTGGGCAAAGGGGCACATATTCCAAAGTGCACCTTTCGGATTTTGCAGGGCATTTTTTACAGATTTTGATTGCAAAGTTCTTCTCACACATTTGGGCCCCTAAATTGCCAGGGCAGTATAACTACGCCACAAGTGACCCCATTTTGGAAAGAAGACACCCCAAGGTATTCCGTGAGGGGCATGGCGAGTTCCTAGAATTTTTTATTTTTTGTCGCAAGTGAGTGGAATATGAGACTTTGTAAGGAAAAAAGAAAAAAAAAGAAAAATCATCATTTTCCGCTAACTTGTGACAAAAAATAAAACATTCTAGGAACTCGCCGTGCCCCTCACGGAATACCTTGGGGTGTCTTCTTTCCAAAATGGGGTCACTTGTGGCGTAGTTATACTGCCCTGGCAATTTAGGGGCCCAAATGTGTAAGAAGTACCTTGCAATCAAAATGTGTAAAAAATGGCCGGGGAAATCCGAAAGGTGCACTTTGGAATATGTGCCCCTTTGCCCACCTTGGCTGCAAAAAAGTGTCACACATCTGGTATCGCCGTACTCAGGAGAAGTTGGGGAATGTGTTTTGGGGTGTCATTTTACATATACCCATGCTGGGTGAGAGAAATATCTTGGCAAAAGACAACTTTTCCCATTTTTTTATACAAAGTTGGCATTTGACCAAGATATTTCTCTCACCCAGCATGGGTATATGTAAAATGACACCCCAAAACACATTCCCCAACTTCTCCTGAGTACGGCGATACCACATGTGTGACACTTTTTTGCAGCCTAGATGCGCAAAGGGGCCCAAATTCCTTTTAGGAGGGCATTTTTAGACATTTGGATCCCAGACTTCTTCTCACACTTTCGGGCCCCTAAAAAGCCAGGGTAGTATAAATACCCCACATGTGACCCCACTTTGGAAAGAAGACACCCCAAGGTATTCAATGAGGGGCCTGGCAAGTTCCTAGAATTTTTTATTTTTTTGCATAAGTTAGCGGATATTGATTTTTTTTTGTTTTTTTCTCACAAAGTCTCACTTTCCGCTAACTTAGGACAAAAATTTCAATCTTTCATGGACTCAATACGCCCCTCACGGAATACCTTGGGGTGTCTTCTTTCCGAAATGGGGTCACATGTGGGGTATTTATACTGCCCTGGCTTTTTAGGGGCCCTAAAGCGTGAGAAGAAGTCTGGAATATAAATGTCTAAAAATGTTTACGCATTTGGATTCCGTGAGGGGTATGGTGCGTCCATGTGAGATTTTATTTTTTGACACAAGTTAGTGGAATATGAGACTTTGTAAGAAAAAACAAAAACAAAAACAAACAAAAAATTTCCGCTAACTTGTGCCAAAAAAAATGTCTGAATGGAGCCTTACCAGGGGGGGGGGGTGATCAATGACAGGGGGGTGATCAATGACAGGGGGGTGATCACCCATATAGACTCCCTGATCACCCCCCTGTCATTGATCAACCCCCCTGTAAGGCTCCATTCAGACATCCGCATGATTTTTTACGGATCCATGGATCGGATCCACAGAACGCATGCGGACGTCTGAATGGAGCCTTACAGGGGGGTTATCAATGACAGGGGGTGATCAGGGTAATCAGGGTGATCACCCCCCTGTCACTGATCACCCCCCCTGTAAGGCTCCATTCAGACATCCGCATGATTTTTTACGGATCCATGGATACATGTATCGGATCCACAAAACGCATGCGGACGTCTGAATGGAGCCTTACAGGGGGGTTATCAATGACAGGGGGTGATCAGGGTAATCACCCCCCTGTCACTGATCACCCCCCCTGTAAGGCTCCATTCAGACATCCGCATGATTTTTTACGGATCCATGGATACATGTATCGGATCCACAAAACGCATGCGGACGTCTGAATGGAGCCTTACAGGGGGGTTATCAATGACAGGGGGTGATCAGGGTAATCAGGGTGATCACCCCCCTGTCACTGATCACCCCCCCTGTAAGGCTCCATTCAGACATCCGCATGATTTTTTACGGATCCATGGATACATGGATCGGATCCACAAAACGCATGCGGACGTCTGAATGGAGCCTTACAGGGGGGTTATCAATGACAGGGGGTGATCAGGGTAATCACCCCCCTGTCACTGATCACCCCCCCTGTAAGGCTCCATTCAGACATCCGCATGATTTTTTACGGATCCATGGATACATGGATCGGATCCACAAAACGCATGCTGACGTCTGAATGGAGCCTTACAGGGGGGTTATCAATGACAGGGGGGTGATCAGGGAGTGTATATGGGTGATCACCCGCCTGTCATTGATCACCCCCTGTAAGGCTCCATTCAGACGTCCGCATGTGTTTTGCGGATCCGATCCATGTATCCATGGATCCGTAAAAATCATGCGGATGTCTGAATGGAGCCTTACAGGGGAGTGATCAATGACAGGGGGGTGATCAATCACAGGGGGTGATCAGGGAGTGTATATGGGTGATCACCCGCCTGTCATTGATCACCCCCCTGTAAGGCTCCATTCAGACGTCCGTATGATTTTTTACGGATCCATGGATACATGGATCGGATCCACAAAACGCATGCGGACGTCTGAATGGAGCCTGACAGGGGGGTTATCAATGACAGGGGGTGATCAGGGTAATCAGGGTGATCACCCCCCTGTCACTGATCACCCCCCCTGTAAGGCTCCATTCAGACATCCGCATGATTTTTTACGGATCCATGGATCGGATCCACAAAACGCATGCGGATGTCTGAATGGAGCCTTACAGGGGGGTTATCAATGACAGGGGTGATCAGGGTAATCACCCCCCTGTCACTGATCACCCCCCCTGTAAGGCTCCATTCAGACATCCGCATGATTTTTTACGGATCCATGGATACATGGATCGGATCCACAAAACGCATGCTGACGTCTGAATGGAGCCTTACAGGGGGGTTATCAATGACAGGGGGGTGATCAGGGAGTGTATATGGGTGATCACCCGCCTGTCATTGATCACCCCCCTGTAAGGCTCCATTCAGACGTCCGTATGCTTTTTGCGGATCCGATCCATGTATCCGTGGATCCGTAAAAATCATACGGACGTCTGAACGGAGCCTGACAGGGGGGTGATCAATGACAGGGCGGTGATCAATGACAGGGGGGTGATCAGGGAGTTTATATGGGGTGATCATGGGTGATCAGGGGTTTATAAGGGGTTAATAAGTGACGGGGGGGTGTAGTGTAGTGTAGTGTGGTGTTTGGTGCGACTGTACTGACCTACCTGAGTCCTCTGGTGGTCGATCCTAACAAAAGGGACCACCAGAGGACCAGGTAGGAGGTATATTAGACGCTGTTATGAAAACAGCGTCTAATATACCTGTTAGGGGTTAAAAAATTCGGATCTCCAGCCTGCCAGCGAGCGATCGCCGCTGGCAGGCTGGAGATCCACTCGCTTACCTTCCGTTCCTGTGAGCGCGCGCGCCTGTGTGCGCGCGTTCACAGGAAATCTCGGCTCACGCGAGATGACGCCAATCGGCGTTAGCGTAGCCTGGGAGCGCCGCGGAGATGACGCCTTTCGGCGTTAGCGTGGCGCCAAGTGGTTAATGCTGTTTCCGTACAGCATTAAAATGTATTGTCTCCATGGAGCCAAAGTTTGTTTTGCCTAAAGTTGTGTGAGACTTTGGTGAATTCCTACTGTATTCATATCTGCATACTTAAAAACAATTTAAAATAGCAATCCGAAGTGGGCTTTGGTATTGCTGGTACCTCAGTACCCGAAGGACGATTCGCTCAAGCCTACTATTAATCATAGCAAAGGCTAGTAACTGTTAGCATTAAAAATACAATGAAAAACTGGAAAAAGCTTAGCTAGCTAGCTCCTCCCATAAGATGGCCCATCAGGGGGTTCTGACATAAAGTGATTACATTTCATAACAAGATAGCAACCTCTAGCCATAGATTGTCAATGTAGTTAATACAAATGCATATGGTCAGTTTAAAAATTCAAACCTTTAGGTGTTGCTGTGTCTAAGTATACATTTTCTTGTAATAAGTATAGGATCCAGCACTTAGACATACAGGCTAGAGTTCTCAGGAAATTAATAAAATTATTGCAAATATCTAAATCTTACTTTATTATAAACAAATTCCTCAATAGCTTTTATTATTTATAATGCCTTGTTTTCTCTAGGGAGCAATCATCAAAAAAAATGGCTGCTGCCCTATTAGCACTCAAATAACCCATCTTAGTTACCCAGCTGAAACGGTTACTTCAAAGCAGTATGTTAAAGAGCTGCTTCAGCCCTCCTCACTGCTCTGGCTGTAAGGAATTATGATCCAACACATAGCTGATCACAACTTCACCTGTGTAAGATCTAACAAAGTGAAGGTGCAGAGAGGACAGATGGGTCAGGAAGGGGCTGGGGGTGGTTGAGGCTAATGAGTGGCAGTGCTTGTATGCACTCTGTTTCATTACCACAGCTCCACATGTCTTGTCTGTCCTCTCTGTGCTCATCTGTAAAAGCTTTTTGAGAATTTGGTATAATAAAGTAATAATTAGGTATTTTCAATCATTTTATTTTATTAATTCCTGACAGCTCCTTTAAAGTACTGAATTTTAAAACCAGTTTAACAATTTGTATTAACTGTAGTGGCAGCCTATAGTATGGTTATGTTCTGTGTTGCTGTCTTGTTCTGTGATGTAGTTACTTTGTTATATGATATATTTTATCAGCAGCCCATGGTGGGCCAACCTAAGGGAGGTGCTAACTATGCTCTTTTTGGTTCTATTATTGTATATTTACTGCTGACTTTTCCCTCTAGCCTTTGCTATGATTGAGTCAGCTACAGAACTTTGAAGCACATGAGTAGTAGACATCTACTCTTTTTTATATGTGACTGAAATAAAGATTTTATTGTTTTATTACATAGTCCTGGAGTCCACAGCATTTTTGTTTCTGCTGCATTCACAGTCATCCTGGCTATTCTTTGTGCATTAGTTCAACTCTTCCTTGAACCAAGTGTATCCAGTGCCCCATGTCGTGGGCCATTTATTCCTTAGTGAGACCACTCTGTTGTCATAACTTGACCTTGTAGACCAGATCTATATACTGTACTATATATGGGTTGGAGCTGTCCATGCCTACAGAGGTACTGGTTTGAGGTTCTAGACCATTTGCATTGTACATATAATTTCACAATCCTTAGAAATCTGGTAGTATGTGTCTTAGGATATACTGATGATATAATGATTGATGAATATAGTATTGTAGCAATAGAATAGCAACTGTATATGACTAGAAAATGTCTCCCTAACTAGTAGGCAATGTGTTAAAATAGTATACTGACTCTTTCAATTGGGCAAGAATATTTCAGAGGAGGTTTGAAACAAATTGGTGGCTACTTTGACATTGGTTGGCCAAATTCTAATTGGGTTTTAAATAACTCCCACCTAGTGGGAGCTGTCTAGGGAAGCATACTTACCTCTTCCTTGACACATAATAACAAGTGCTCAGGTTCTCCCCAGTAAACCATGCCTTATCTTTTGGCCTTGATCTCATCTGCACTGACATTGCAGAATCCATCAATCAAGAGCAAGGGAGCAGCGTGTGGCAGAGCATAGTGAGGAGAGTCAGGGCAGTTTCCTGGCTGGGAACCGCCCACTGGACACTTCTAACTTTATTTGCATTTGTGGTTTATTTCCTCAGTAAATAGACTTCTCAGCATGGCCAAAAAGGGATGATTGCAAATCAGTTTCAGTCCACTACCTACAGTAACACTGTAATTAGTCTAATGGGCAGAAAGGCCCAGCGTCAGCACCCGGCACACCCGGGCAAGTGCCGGGGCCCACTGCTCCTGGGAGGGCCCACTGTGCCCGCTCACTCCTGCAGCTATGTCCTGGTCTTCATTAAACTGCCTGTTCTGAATTCTAGGGCAGCTTACCCCAGCAGTGGGTGGAGTGGTTGTCCCCAGGACTAAGAACAGAGTAGATAGAGTTTCCTACTGGGTTTAAGGACATTTCTGATGTCATCCGCCCATGTGACCAGTGGGGAGGAGATGTAGGAGCAGAGAGATGTGTTCCTGTATGGAGAAGAGCCAGGCTGGAATGTGGTGAGGCCTAGCTGTGTGTGTGTGTATGTGTCTCTCCCTGTGTGTCTGTCCCTGTCTGTGTATGTGTCTGTCCCTGTCTGTGTGTGTATGTGTCTGTCCCTGTCTGTGTGTGTATGTGTCTGTCCCTGTCTGTGTGTGTATGTGTCTGTCCCTGTCTGTGTGTGTATGTGTCTGTCCCTGTCTGTGTGTGTATGTGTCTGTCCCTGTCTGTGTGTGTATGTGTCTGTCCCTGTCTGTGTGTGTATGTGTCTGTCCCTGTCTGTGTGTGTATGTGTCTGTCCCTGTCTGTCTGTGTGTGTGTGTGTGTGTCTGTCCCTGTGTGTGTGTGTGTCTGTCCCTGTCTGTGTGTGTGTCTGTCCATGTCTGTGTGTGTGTGTCTCTGTCCCTGTCTGTGTGTGTGTGTCTCTGTCCCTGTCTGTGTGTGTGTGTGTCTCTGTCCCTGTCTGTGTGTGTGTCTCTGTCCCTGTCTGTGTGTGTGTGTCTCTGTCCCTGTCTGTGTGTGTGTCTCTGTCCCTGTCTGTGTGTGTCTTTCCCTGTGTGTGTGTGTGTGTGTGTGTGTGTGTGTCTGTCCCTGTCTGTGTGTGTGTCTGTCCCTGTCTGTGTGTGTATGTGTCTGTCCCTGTCTGTGTGTGTATGTGTCTGTCCCTGTCTGTGTGTGTATGTGTCTGTCCCTGTCTGTGTGTGTATGGGTCTGTCCCTGTCTGTCCCTGTCTGTGTGTGTCTGTCCCTGTCTGTGTGTGTGTGTGTGTCTCTGTCCCTGTCTGTGTGTGTGTGTCTCTGTCCCTGTCTGTGTGTGTGTCTCTGTCCCTGTCTGTGTGTGTGTGTGTGTCTTTCCCTGTGTGTGTGTGTGTGTCTGTCCCTGTCTGTGTGTGTGTCTGTCCCTGTCTGTGTGTGTGTGTCTTTCCCTGTGTGTGTGTGTCTTTCCCTGTGTGTGTGTGTGTGTGTCTTTCCCTGTGTGTGTGTGTGTCCCTGTGTGTGTCTGTCCCTATGTGTGTTTGACCATTCCAGAGTGTTCTTCTGTGTATGTGTCTGTCCTTGTGTGTATGTGTCTGTCCTTGTGTGTATGTGTCTGTCCCTGTGTGTCTGTCTCTCCCCCTGTGTGTCTGTCTCTCCCCCTGTGTCTGTCTCTCCCCGTGTGTGTCTGTCTCTGTGTGTCACCATTACCATGCCCACAGTGTTCCTATGTCTTGACGCAGCTGCATCAGGATGTTCTGTGCAGGACAAGAAGAATATGGAAGATGAGTCGGCGC